>NC_091963.1:140701363-140823863 GCF_031021105.1 Erythrolamprus reginae | reverse complement strand
CTGTTGAGAACAGCTGATAAAAATAACTTGGGGGTATGATTCCTACAGCAAAGGTTTCTGGGGTATATCATGTTCAGGACCCTTCAGGTCATCTCAACTACCCATCACAGTGCTCTTTCAGGTGGACCTTGGTCTGGCATTTATTGTTCTGATGTACTCTAAATCAGCATCTATTATTATATCAAACACAGATATAATTGTGCAACTTCTTCTGGTTGGGTGAGGACAGAAAGGACATAACAACAATAAGAACAAAAACAGATTGTCGATAAGATAAGCAATGCAATATGCCCACTGATGTCTCTAATTTGAGCTTTCTGGTTCTTGAAACAATGTTCTATGGATCTACAACTGAGTTTCTGTCAAGTCTAGCATTTTTCGGCAGAATGATTGTGCAAGTGTGGGCTTCCCTTGATAACTCTGTGGACTTCCTATTGAAGGCATTTAGACAATCTGCTTCAAAGGAGAAGGTTCATTTTAGAAGTCAAGCATAGCTTTTGAAGAACAGTAATTTCTGAGGGATCATAATTTTCAAATCAAAATTTGAAAGAAGATTGATCTCACTCAATATGGATGCCTTTGGCCTGGTCCCCATGCTAAGTGAGTTGACTTTTTCTCAAAATTCTTCTTCTTTGCTCTAACATTTACTGTTTTTTAAAAAAATTCTGCTCTCACACCATTCTTATTAAAATGAAAACTTTTGCTTGCCAAAAATTTAAAATTGCATATAACAATGCATCTTAGGTACCATTTCATGAGCAAAAGAAATTTAAAAGGCCTTTGTGATTTAGCTTTGATGCTTACATGGGTGAATTTTCTTTAGATTAAATATTGATCGACTATGGAATTTCAAAGCACCTCATGTTACAATCTTGCTAACAGCAGTAAGCAGATTAGTTTCTCTTTGATACCCAGGATAATATGAAATATGTAACATATGATAATCCTATATGATGTATCTGTCAGATCCGTGGATCTGCCATCCTTCAGGGGAAGTGGGGAGACCCATGTTTACATTTATATTTTATTATTTTCTCCCTTATGTACCCTGTATTCTGTAGCCCATTGATTGACCTTTAATATGGTGATTGGGCATCCTTTTCTCATCTTTGGGGGAATGTAAAGGGAGGGAGGGCCATATGGGTTGTATCGACCCCGAGTCTGCGGAGAGAGGCGGCATACAAATCTAATAAATTATTATTAATTATTATTATCCAGTGGTGGACAGCAGCCAGCTCGATCAGATGGTCTGTCCCAGTAGGAAATTCTGGGATGCATGCACAGGTGCATGCCCCCCCCCCCAAGATTTGGTTTCCATGCATGCGTGAAAGCAAAAGTATCAGCGAAAATTGCCAAAATCTTGCTCACACGCACATCCTCGTGCAAAATTTCTCTTGCTGTGCATGTGCCAGAAGCCAACTTCTTGTGCCGACTGGTACACGCACACCTGATGGGCCTGCACACGCCCGCAATGGTCTCGGAGGGTACCCTAGTAAGAAATAACATGAGCAGCCCTTCACTGGTTGTATCATTTGAAAGCCAGTAGAGGATGACCCTGAGAAAGTTCCCTTATCACTTTCTCAGAGCAGTCGGTGGGATAACACCTTCACACTGGCAGATTGGCTGATCCCACACTGTTGAGAGGGGTTTCTAATTCCTTTTATTCTAACTGTATGGCCTTTGAGCCTTCGGAGCCTGTTTCAATTTCGTCCTGCTATCACTTTTGTTCAATAAAAGGTGCCAATATTCAAGAGTGTTTACTTCATTGAATAAGGAGGAGAGGCTGGATCTTATAGTATCTTTAAATAAATACATTACAGCTTCAAAGGAAAGCTGCAATTCTAAGCACACTGCACAGAGGAAAAAATATGTTTTGAATTTGGCTACTGCTTTGCAGCAATGGACTGTTGATATATATGTACAATATTACTCAGTTTGTCATGTAGATGGTTGAGTGGTTTAGGGTGGGGAATTTGTAGTGGGTGAGACATTTTATTCTATTTTTTAATTCTATTTTTATTGTATTTTTAAATTTACCTATTCTAATTTTATGTATGGTGGGACTGGTCTCTGGGTGTCACACGACTTTCATTGCCAATGACAATTCGTTGTTTTGACAATGACAATAAATTTATTATTATTATTATTTTCCATCATCATTATCATCAGGAGGGCTGGGTTGGTATGATTCAATTTGTTTTTTTTAACCAATGGGTCTTTGAGCAATCCAAAGTTGTTCTATTTATAAGATAATTAGCAAACCTCTAGTTTTCTTCCCTCTTCTTTTCTTTTTAACATATGGTGACAATTGTTATATTTGAAGTGAATTTGTACATACCTTGGAATGGATATCTAGGTTTCTTAATTAGTTGCAGTACAGTGGTACCTCTAATTAAGAACTTAATTCGTTCCGTGACCAGGTTCTTAAGTAGAGGCATTCTTAGTAGAGGTACCAATGTACAGTGATCCCTCGATTATCGCGAGGGTGCCGTTCCAAGACCCCTCGCGATAATCGATTTTTCACGATGTAGGGTTGTGGAAGTAAAAACACCATCTGCGCATGCGTGCCCTTTTCCCATGGCCATGCATGCGCAGATGGTGGAGTTTGCGTGGGCGGCGGGGAAACCCGGATCTTCATCTGCTCGCTGCTGCTGCGGCCGCCCAGCAGCTGATCTGCTCGGCGGCGGCAGCGAGGAGCCGAATCGGGCTTTCCCCTTTGCGTGGGCGGCGGGGAAACCCGGATCTTCGTCTGCTCGCTGCTGCTGCGGCCGCCCAGCTGCTGATCTGCCCGGCGGCAGCAGCGAGGAGCCGAATCGGGCTTTCCCCTTTGCGTGGGCGGCGGGGAAACCCGGATCTTCGTCTGCTCGCTGCTGCTGCGGCCGCCCAGCAGCTGATCTGCTGGGCGGCAGCAGCGAGGAGCTGAATCGAGCTTTCCCCTTTGCGTGGGCGGCGGGGAAACCCGGATCTTCGTCTGCTCGCTGCTGCTGCAGCAGCAGCGAGCAGACGAAGATCGGGGTTTCCCCGCTGCCCACGCAAAGGGGAAACCCCGGCTCCTTGCTGATGCCCCCGCTCGCCCGCCCACCACCCGCCGCCCGCCAGCAAGAGGGGGAGAGATAGAGAAAGAGAGAAAAGGAAAGAAAGAGATGAGAGAGGGAGGAAGAGAGTGTGAGAGAGGAAGAAGCAAGATAGAGAAAGAGAGAGAGAAAGAAAGATGAGAAAGGAAGGAAGAGAGTGACGTCATCGGGTGGAAAAATCGCGATATAGCATTTCGCGAAGAACGAGTTCGCAAAAATCGAGGGATCGCTGTATATTAATATATTAATATTATTTTTTTAAAAAATAAACAATTACATTACTAAGAAAGTATTTCTAATTAGATGTATAAAGAACGCCTATGTATGTCAGTGAAATTCTGGTAATGCTTCATGAAAATAATTCTTAGATATTTATTATTCTTTTGCAGCTTTGCTTCATGTTATGCTCCAGGTATCCTCATCTGCAGGTAACATTTCAAATTTCCTTCCTTCCTTCAATGCCTTCCTTCCTTCCTTCCTGCCCTCCCTCCCTCCTTCCTTCCTTCCATCCATCCGTCCTATTGACATGGAACCAGAGTTTGTGTGGACAAGCAATAGCAACATCTGGTATGTGTTTCATGTATCATGATGGGAAAAACCAAACCAACCAACTTGTGATCTTCAAAAGTGAAACACCCATCGTTGGTTCCTCTATCTCTATGTCTGCAATATAAAGAAACAGAAACCAAGCCTTTTCCAGAACTGATGATCTGGTTTTTTTCATCAATGGAAGTAAGGAGTGTTGACTTTTTCTTTTCTGCTTTAACTCAGTCACACTTGCAAAAGCTTTTTTACAAACAGCTCCCTTCTGCTAGAGCTGAGGGGGGAAGAGGAAACATTTGTTCACCAAAATGTTCTTGAGTTAATGATAAGAATCTTGTCATATGCAACAAATCTCTATTATTATTTTTTTACTCCTTCCATCTTCAATTCTTGTAATTTCTGAAGATGTGCTCTTGATCTCTCTCTCTCTCATTTTATCTGTACTTGTTAGCTTATAATCTTCTGAAAATCACCTTCCCTGTTCCAGGATCAGCAACACACAATTGCTATAGTTAATTAAACGTGGAGAAAAAGTTCATTCTTTCCACTATATATAAAAAGATATCTCAATGCGTGATTGAGAACTCCTTCCTCTTTTCTAAATACAAACAGCTTTAATACATGCACAAGCACACATGAATCCAGCCATTTCCTAATTATGTTAACATTTCCCTGAGTCAGTTGAGAAGGGCATCATAGAAGTCAAACAAACAAACAAATAAATAAATAAACAAACCACTTCATAGTGACTCATCTCAGACTAAAAATATTGAAAAAAATGAATGTTTAGAATTGAAATCAAACCTCATGGAGACCTTGCTGGCAACTCCTTAAAGGACCTATATATTTTTTTTACCAGACAGATACAGTCAAATCTTTCATAAGATGGATCATATTTCAAGATAGACACCTTAGGTCAAAAATATCATTTTAAAAAAAGCACAACAAAGAATGTTCTTTCTACATCAACTCTAAAAGCGCAAACTGCCCAAGGAGCTGCTGATACAATTGCACAGAGGAATTTTTGAGTCTGTCATCTGCACTTCTATAACCCAACAAGACAGACATGGATTTAAATCAGAACTGCAGAAAAAACAATTACTGCCAACCTGCCTTCCATTGAGGACCTGTATACTGCAGGAAACTGATCAATGAGAGATTCAACCTGGAAATAAGGAGAAATTTTCTGTTAACCAATGAAACAGAACCTTCATAAGTTGTGGGAACTTCATCATTGGAAACTTTAAAGAAGAGACTGAACTACCATTTATCAGAAATGGTATATGGCAGGGTTGTCAAATTCACGGTGTCATGTTGCTGTCACATGATGTATGTATAAATATAAAAATATAATTTCTAGTTGGATTGAGTCTCAGCCTGGATTTTGAAGCTGGCTTTGAGGTTGTCTCCACCTTTGACTAAACCAACCATCTGCCACATGTACCTGTCTCATTTTGATGTATTTAATTGATTTGTGTTTAATTGCAGAGCCTCTCACTCGTCCCACGCTTTTTGTGCAGCCTGAGTACCAGGAATATTATGAAGGAGAGAACATCAGGTTGAACTGCTCAACTTTTCAGAACTTCACAGTGGAAGGTTACCAATTCTTCCAAGGAGATGGAAAGCAGATCGTTCAAAAAGTCCCAAATGTTTACAGAGGTAGTGGCACGATGGATTTTCAGGCACAAAGGAACAACACCGGAAATTACAGCTGTGCTTATTGGCTGAAAGAATCAGGCAGGGAGGTTCGGTCAGACCAAAGTCACATCAGCAGCATCCACGTGAATGGTAAATCTTGTTTATAGTCCTGTAGAACATAGGGAAGCCTCTGTGAAGTCAGCTCTCCTATTTCCACAAAATCAGCTAAGAAATTTAAGGAGCTACAGTATAGTGTTATGCCCCCTTATTGTAGTCCAGGAAATGAACTGCCTGCCTGCCTGCCTGCCTGCCTGCCTGCCTGCCTGCCTGCCTGCCTGCCTGCCTATCTATCTATCTATCTATCTATCTATCTATCTATCTATCTATCTATCTATCTATCTATCTATCTATCTATCTATCTGCCTATCTCTCTCTCTGGTTGTCATACAAATATAGTATTGTATTGTAGTATGTTTAACATAATATAGAGATAGAAAAGATAAAAAAGACATTAGGACAGGAACAGTAGGCTCAAAGGTGCACTTATGCATGCCCCTTACAGACCTCTTAGAAAAAGGGAGAGGACTATTGTAGATAATGTAAGGTTGAAGATTTTGCGATTGGGGGAAGAAACAACAGAGTCTGGTAGTGAATTCCAGGCATTGACCATTCTATTGCTGAAATTGTATTTTCAATAGTCTACTTTGGAGCAATTTACATTTAGTTTGTATCTATTGCATACTCTTGTGTTGTTGTTGTTTAAAGGTGAAGTAGTCGCTAACAGGGAGTACATTATGTGTCCATGCATCCATCCACTGAAGGGCCACACCTATCTTTTCCTACAAGATCAGTCCCAGAGGCCAGCATGTGTGATGGTCAGGCAGTGTCAGGTGCATGCACCCCATGCGAGAATATGCTTCCATGCATGCGCGGAAGCAAAGAAATTGGTGAAAATCGCCAAAATCTCAGGATGCTTGCATGCGTGAGATTTCAGCAATTACAGACTGATAATCGCCAAAATCTCACACATGCAAGCATCCTCGTGTGAGATTTCAGCAATTTTTGCCAATTTCTTTGCTTCCGCACATGCACCAAAGCAAATTATTGTGCAGGGGTGTGCAGGGGTGAATGTGCGCATGGCAGGGATATGCGGATGTACACATATTGCTTTTTCTGCTGCTGGTTCGTCGATCCCAGGCATACCGGAGGCAGCCCAATGCTCGCTCACTCACTCACACACACACTCACACACTCATTCACTCTATCTATCTATCTGTCTGTCTGTCTGTCTGTCTGTCTGTCTGTCTGTCTGTCTGTCTGTCTGTCTATCTATATGTCACATGTTTTTGCTGAATTTGAAAATTAAGGGAGACTAGGATAGATCTATTTCGGCCTTATTTTGGCCTCATCGGCTAGCCATACCCTCACTGGGACTTGAACCTGCAACCTTTGCCTTGTAAGGCAGAGAATTAACCTCTAGGCTACAGTATCCAATCCTTTCAGCTCTGTACCAGGGAAGGGTTACTTTTTGTGTCGAATCACCCTGGTATATTGAAGGAACATCACAGCTCCTTTTTTGCCTCTCGGCCCAACTCAGGGCCATATATATATCCTTCTATCCATCCATCATCCATCCATCCATCTATCCATCCATCCATCTATCTATGTATCTATCTATCTATCTCTACCTACCTACCTACCTACCTACTTATCTATCATCTATCTATCTATCTATCTATCTATCTATCTATCTATCTATCTATCTATCTATCCCTTTCTACCTATCTACCTATCTCTATCATCTATCTCTCTGTCTGCCTGTCTGTCTATCTGTCTTGTCTGTCTGTCTGTCTGTCTAGTCTGTCTAGTGTATCTAGTGGTACAGGATGAAAATTGGGGCAAGGAAGTGACCACTTTCTTCTTAAAACCTGACGGTCAGTTCATTTAAAAGTTCAGCTTTTCAAAAGGGAAGTTTCCCAGGACAGTTTGTGAAATGGTAAAAGCATAACTTGTTTCTTAAGAATTTCTTAAGAATTCTTAAGAAATTCAAAACCAATTGGGCCCAAGAACATAGCTAACAGCAACCATTTGGTTAAACAACTTTGCTGCAGCATAATTTAAAATGACAAACAAGTTTATTTAATAAAAAGTTTGGGGAAAGTTTAGAGTCACTTATTTTTTATATAAACCTTATCTAGCTTGGAAATATTGCGGATAAGATAAAGCCTCTCTGTCCCAACATCACTAAAGTTCCAGACTTCAGAAAAGCAGACTTCAACAAACTTAGAGATAACCTGGGAAAGATCCCCTGGATGGAAGTCCTAAAGGATAAATCCACACAGGAAGCTTGGGAGGCCTTGAAAAACACAATCATAAAAGCCCAAAATAACACAATCCCTATGAAAAAGAAAAACAGGAAATCTAACAAGAAACCAGCATGGCTAAACAAAGACGTCACACCCACTCTAAAAGGAAAAAAAAGTCAAATACAAAAAAAATGGAAAGAGGGACACATAACTAAGGTGGAGTTCCAGCAAACAGTAAGAATCTGCAAATAAATTACTTGGACGAGACGATAGATGGGGAACTTATCAAATTTGCAGATGACACCAAACTGGCAGTAGTAGCCAACACTCCAGAAGATAGGTGCAAAATACAGAAGGATCTTGACAAACTTGAACAATGGGCGCTATCTAACAAAATGAAATTCAAAGGTGAAAAAAGTAAAGTTCTACATTTAGGCAAGAAAAACAGAATGCACAGGTTCAGTATATGAAGTACATTGCTCAACAGTAGTAAATGTGAGAAGGATCTTGGAGTCCCAGTGGACAACCATTTAAATACGAGCCAGCAGTGTGCAGCAGTTGCCAAAAAATCCAACACAGTTTTAGGCTGCATTAACAGAGGGATAGAATCAAGATCACATGAAATGTTAGTACCACTTTATAAGGCCTTGGTAAGGCCATATTTGGAATACTGCATTCAGTTGTGGTTGCCACTATGCAGAAAGATGTTGAGATTCTCTCTCTCTCTCTCTCTCTCTCTCTCTCTCTCTCTCTCTCTCTCTCTCTCTCTGTGTGTGTGTGTTATGAGAGGAAACCTGTGCTGTACAAGACATAGATGTAGCACATTCTGAACACCAGATGGCAGCCCAACACTAACCTATGTCAGACAGACATTCCATCCCTCCCCCCTTTACTAATCTACTGTTTCCCAATCACCCTCTCAATTGACTTTTCTTAATGCTCATTCTTACATTTTAAAAAAATCTAGGGAAAGGTGACCTGGTTGAGCTTAGTACTTGGGGGGGAAACACAGCCAAGGAATCCTGCAGCTGGGAAGGGATTTGATATTGATGATAGATGAAAGATAGATGATAGATAGATAGCTGCAAGATAGATGGCTGCAAGGTTGCTTAAATATAACCAATTAGCATTCTATGTAACTATGGCATGTTTCATAACCTGCGTTTGTGTTTTTGCATGTCAATTGTAGGGTAGGTTTCCTGCCTAAGTAGGGGGTTGGACTAGAAGACCTCAATGGCGCCTCCCAACTCTGTTGTTGTTGTTGTTGTTGTTGTTGCTGTTGTTGTTATTAATATTTGAGGACCCAGGTGGATGAGCAAATATAAGATCAGAGAGAAGCTGTACTAAAATTGAGACTAAAAATGGATATCTCATTCCTCTCATAAAGGAAAACATATAGCAATGTTCCAATATTTGAGGGGTTCCTACAAAGATGAAATAAATTTGTTGTAGGTCGGAAATTCAGTGGTTTGAAACCCTAGGTCCCGTTACTTGTCCCAGATTCTGATAACCTAGCAGTTCAAAAGCACGTAAAAATGCAGGTAGAAAAATGGGAACCACCTTTGGTTGGAAGGTAAGAAAGTTCCATGCATCTTTGGCATTTAGTCATGGCAGCCACATGACCATGGGAACATCTTTGGACAGCACTGGCTCTTCAGCTTTGAAATAGAAATGAGTACCGCCCCCTAGAGTCTTCTAGTCTAATACATATGCGCAACAGAAACATTTACTTTTACCTTACAAAGGTGAAGGGGATAAACTATTTTCCAAAGCACCAGAACGCAAGACATGATGGCTGAACATTACCCAAGGAGAGGAGTAACCTAGTACTAAAGCAGTACTTCTCAAATAGTGGGGCAGGCCTCCCTGGGAGGGGATGGAGCAATGCCAGGGGGCGCATGTGACCCCAATGAATATGCGTGGTCCCTTTCAATTGATTCCCTTAACCGAAAACAGGCTCCATTGAGTTCTGTGGGACTTACTCCCAGGTTAGTGGGCAGTGCATCCTTCTCCAGTCAATAGTTTGCTTGCAGCTTATAATAAGTAAAATAATAAATATTAACACTAAAATTCCATCCAGATCGGAAGTTGGGGGGGGGGGGGTGGAGCGAAATGTTTATTGAGAAGCACTGTACTAAAGAGATATTTTATAACTCTGAGAGCAATAAACCAATGGTGCTCCATCCTGGGGGTGGGGGTGGGGAAGTATTAAAATAAGGCTGATGGACTTTTTGATGTCAAAAATCATGCAAGTTCTAGGTCCTTCTCTGCTTGGTTAATTTCCATCCTTTATTTCTTGTCTTGCATTCTGGTGCTTTGGAAAATAGTTTGACCCACTCGTCTTTGTAAAAGCTCCTCAAATATCTGAACACTGGACAGCCATTTGTCAGAAATGATACAGGACCATGATGGAGAACCTATGGCAGCTGTGCTACAGGTGGCATGCCGGGCAAGTGAGGCTTTGGCTTATGTCAACTTCAGTGTGCCTACACACAGTAGTCAGCTGATTTGCAGTCTTGGGGAAGGCTGTTTCACCCTCTGGAGGCTTCAGGGAAGTTTCCTTGATGCCCCACAGTGCAAAAAAACACCCAACAGGCAAACTAGAAGTTTTGAAAAACAGACTTGTGGTTTGCCCATTTTGCTGTTTTTTGCACTCTAGGAGGCTTCCCAAAACCCCAGAGTGCGAAAAACAGCATAACAGGCAAACCAGAAGTTCAGAAAATGGACTTTCAGTTTCCCCTTTTTGCTATTTTTCATCATCTGGAGGCTTTGCTTATGTCAAAAATGGACTTCCAATTTCATTTTTCTGAAATTGCCCGTTTGGCCATGTTTTCACCATCCTAGACTTCAGTGAGGCCTGTGTGCATGTGCAGGGATGGGGGGGGGGGGTTGTGCGCATGTGCATGGGCAGTCTTGGGGTGCACATGTGGGGAGGGAAGGGAGTGCTAGCACATGCACACATGCCCTTTTGGCACACAAACCAAAAAAGTTTC
The DNA here is from genome assembly GCF_031021105.1 of Erythrolamprus reginae. Classification (NCBI taxonomy): domain Eukaryota; kingdom Metazoa; phylum Chordata; class Lepidosauria; order Squamata; family Dipsadidae; genus Erythrolamprus; species Erythrolamprus reginae. Next base: position 140,813,309 of record NC_091963.1, on the reverse strand, counting down.
ACCATCACTGGTATAGGAACTCTTGCTTGAGCTGGGGATCAGACTAGAAGACCTCCAAGATCCCTTCTGACTCTATTATTCTATGTTCAGTGTTCCTTATTTGTCCTTGAGTAGAAGCTGAAAAGCAAGCAAAAAAGAAGACAGAGCTGAACATGTGTTATTTCTTTTTTTTCAGCAGCCCCATCAGCTCCATCTCTGAATTACAGTTTTTTTGAGTCTGGAAACTCCATCAGAATGGAATGCACAGCTCCACCTGAAGCTAATGAAATCAGGCAGTTTCACTTCATTGCAAACAAAATGGCTTTCTTGGTCATGGCTACCATCAACTCCTACACATACAACCTAACTAATGTGACAGGCCTGGAACTGGAGACCATCAAGTGTGCCTATGTTCAGTACCTCCATGGAAGACATGTGCTTTCCAGCAGCAGCAAAACAATCTCTATTGACATGTTAGGTAATGTTGTTTCTGTTCTTTTTTTATTCCAACAGGCTGGTGAATATCTATGGAGATTCTCAGTCATCCAGGTCATAGTTGTCCCAAAGGTGCTTATTTCAAGAGGCAGTTGATACTTCCTTGGTTTTTTAATTAATTTATTTTTATTTTATTTGTTTATTTTGTCCAATACACAATGAAGGTTTTAGTGGGTATACACATAGTAAAATACATGATGAAGTTTATAGAGGATATACTCAAAGTAAAATATATCTAAGAAAGAAGAGAAGAGAAGATATAGGAATAGAATATATCAATGAAAGAATAGAAGAAGAGATATAGGAATAGAAGAAAGGTATAGGAGATATAGGAGAGCAATAGGACAGGGGACGGAAGGCACTCTAGTGCACTTGTACGCACCCCTTACTGACCTCTTAGGAATCTGGATAGGTCAACTGTGGATAATCTAAGGGTAAAGTGTTGGGGGTTTGGGGATGACACTATGGAGTCTGGTAATGAGTTCCACACTTCGACAACTCGGTTACTGAAGTCATATTTTTTACAGTCACTTTTCATCCAAGACGCTTCTTCAGTTCTGAACAAATTCTTTTCTGAAGAAGGTTTTTGGATGAGAAGCGAAACACCTTCAAGGAAAGACCAAGAAAGTCCAATTGCCTCTTAAAATTTGGAAAATGCTGCTGAAAAGATGGCCCAGAAAGAAGGTGTAAGAGAAGATCATAGATTGCTAATGAGATTAAAAAATTATAGAGAAACCACAGAGCTTGCCAAAGCTGTTTTTTGAATGATGAATAAGCATTTTTTGTTAGAAAAGCCAAAAAGAATCAGTCTAATCTAATCTCTGAATAAGAAATATTTGACTTGTTTATTAAAAGAAGTGAAGGATGTGGTAAGTTTGTGTTAACAGAAAACAATCAGCATTTCTTTTCTCTCTTCTGGTTTAGGTGTCAGATGGGTTAGATTGTTGGCTGTCGGTGGGAGTTTCTTCACCATCAATGGTCTCATCTTCCTAATCTCCTATTGTATTTCTTTAAGAAACAGGTAAGACAGACTGGAGGCATTGGTTGAATGATAATCTCTTCAGAGGTTTAGTAATTTCATTACTCCCACACCTTTGAGAAGATAAACTGACAAAGGAAGAATTTACATAGCCAAGAAGAAACAAGCATAGAAATCTCATTTTATCTCTATAATAGTCATCTCAATCTTCTTCAAAGTGTTCTTCCCAACAAAGAAGGGCTCTAGTGCCCATTATACCATTATGACGTGTAGCTAAGGATGATGGGAACTATAGGACAACACCTGAAAGGCCAATTTTGACTCATTTAGGACTTAAACCAGGTGTTTCTTGATTCAAGCGCTAAATTTGACCTTGGCAAAGATTGGCATGTTTCAACTATTGGTGGAGACTATCCTGGATGGAGAAAGTGATCTCAGGAAACACATTTAATTTATTTCGATCAAATTTATTTTTTCATAGTTTCACCTGTATCTTCCCTGGGTTTTTTCACCTTTTTTGGAACATGCCAATCTTTGCAAAGATGCCCTTAATCATAATAGGCTCTCTAGAGGTGTTGGGAAGGAGGAGAAGGACCTCTGTCAGCAGTCTGCTTCTTTGAACAAAGTTTAAAATTGGGGAATGTAGGAGATGACTAAACTGAGCCTGAGGGCAGGGTCAAAGGCATAATTAGTTTGGCGTCTCAGTGACTCTGTAAGATACCTAAATCCAGCCTCCGTTGAAATCCATTGATATCTAGTGCCAATTCACCTTGACCATTAGTGGTTCAGGTTCTTGTGTATCCATAGCATGGAATAAATTTGCAGTATTGGTAGCTCTCAACATATGACAGTTCATTTAGTGACCGTTCAGTAAATGTTACAACAACACTGAAGAAAGCAACTCATGACTGCTTTTCACATTTTATGGCCATGATCGCATGATCAAAAATCAGACATTTGTCAACAGGCTCATACTTATGACAGTTGCAGTGTCCTTTGGTCATGAGATCACATTTGCGACCTTCTGACAAGCAAAGCCAATGGGGAAGTCAGACTCCCTTAACAATCGTGTCACTGATTTAACTGTGGCAATTCATTTAACAACTGTGGTAAGAAAGGTCATAAAATGAGACAAAGCTCACTTAACAAATATCTCACTTAGCAACCGAAATTTTGAGCTCAGTTGCGCCCCTAAGGACTACCTATGCTTTTGAACTATATCCTGACTTCTTGCTGTCTACTACAACCTTGGAGTTGAGGGCCTCTATAAATCTTCCATGTTCAGGGATCGTTTATCTTGGATAATCCACTTATCAGATAATATACAAGAGACAGGAAATCATGGTCCCTTCAAACCTGGCCTTTGAACTTTCCACAGGCTGATGCAAGAATGTTCCTAACCCAGGGGTGGGCTTCACAATTTTTAGCAAGGCGTTCACTGCCCAGTTGCTAGGTGTGCATGGCCATGGTGAGGGGACCATTTTCCAGAGGCTTTCCTCAAGCAGGCCCATTTCGGGCCTTCCCGAATTTCCAGTAGGCCTGTTTTTTGTCCTCTCCAAGCCTCTGTGCATGCCCTGCACTTACCTGTATCCAAAATCGGCCAAGTGGGGACTCCTGGGAGGGATGGGCAGGGCCAGCCAGGAGTGTGATTTCAACTTCACAGAATCTTAGCTAGAAGTTCTCCTGAACCCCCATGAACCCCAGCAGCTTGCTACTGTCCCCACGCCTGCCCCAATTATTCTATTATGTATTGTCTGTATTTATCTAAACCAGACGGATACCTCCAAAGCATTTTCTGATCATTATTTTGCTTCCTTAAATGGACTAAATTTAAGGTGACCAATTTTTTACAATGAAAAGAATGACCAAAGAAAAAAGTGCAATGTAAATAAATGAAAAATTTATGAATAAATAAAATTAATAATTAAAACTAAAACTTTAATAACAAAAGCGATAAAACTTTACTAAATCTATATGTAAATTATTTTACACTTGTGTTGAAAACAGGGTTGTATAAAATTGAATTAATGAATTAATACAATGTGATTGTGAATTGTACTTACCCAAGTATAATAGTCACTGAGAAAAAAATAATTTCGTATTTATGTTAGAAGTAAACACGAAGTATAATATAGAGGCAATGGTGGGAGATAAGTGCGAGATACGTGAAGTTATCCTGTGCCCTGCGCATGTGTTTTATAATCACATCTTTCCGAACTATACCATCACATGATGCATAACAGTTCGGCACGGCATCTCTGAATACAGAGATTAAGAGAATAGTTTTAAAATATTGAAAAGGAGGACACTTTTTGAGGAAGGACAGAACCTGCAAAAGGACTGTCCTCCCTAAAGGAAGACAATTGGTCACCTTACTAAATCTAATCTGGCTATTTTTAATATATATGTATATATATTTCAGATCTCTTCTTCAGAAGACCGAAAGAACCACCTAACCGTAGTCTACTTCATAAGCTTCTCTTTGGTTGAAAAGCAGTTGAATTGATGGTCTTCACCAGATGATTCGGCCAATATATTAGATGCAAACTTAAGCCACTGAGAAAATACAATGCCTGTCTTCCTTTAATTAATCCCCCAAATATGATATTTCTGCAGCCCTGCCTTTTCAGCGGACATTTACCTGCAGTTTGGCGTTTCTCAAAAACGCAAGAAATTTTGACTTTTGCAAATTGCTGCTGCTGTTGCAGTTGCTCTTGTGACTGTTGCTTCTTCTTCTTCTGTTTTAAATAAACCAGGATTTTCCCATATCAGTGTCTTCCTGTTTGATGTGTTGTTTTTTAAAAAAAATTCTCTAGTGTGGTGAATGTGATCAAGACACGAAATACCTATTTTAGAAAAATTCCAGAACGAAATGGACAATGTGCATCTAACTGGAAGTCCTCGAATTATCACCAATCACTTTACAACCAATTGACATACCTCCTAGAGGTTACTTACCACCTAGATTCAAAGTTCTGTTGGTCTTCCATGCAGTCAGGTGATCACAAGCAGACACGCAAATGACAATAATATGATCCCAGTGTAGGAAACCCATTCCTTCTCCAGATTAAAGTATCATTTATTCTTAATATTAAAAGAGGCAGCATAGAATATTTCCCCAAAGGAGGAATGGAGAAACATTTTTATTTATTTATTTATTTTGTCAAGTAAGTATCGGTAATATACAAAGATGTAACAATATTTATATACATGACACTAGTAAGAGAGAAAATTAAGGACAGGGGACGGTAGGCAAGCTGATCCACTTATGCATGTTCTTAAGGGCAGAAAGAAGCACCAGTCTTTCTATCATAATAAACCAGTTTCAAGCAAAAGAGAATCATCTTTAGGAATGGAGATATTATATCCATTCAGAAGAATTGGGTCAATCTATTCATAAACAAAACATCTGAGAAATAAATTAAAAGTCCAAGCCTTGGCCTTCTTCCAAGTTCTAATTTATTAACGAAGCCATGTGGGATACAAACTGTGGTCAAACAGATACTAACTTTTCCTGCAGTTCCCTACCCAGGTTCATCCTTCATTCCTACACCCATAAGTTCATCATGTAGACCGCTCTGTTCTCTAAACTTCCACAGTCCTCCCCTGTACTTCTGTTGGTGCCGAACAAAGGATGACCTTGAATATTCTGGAAAGAATTTGTTGTGGTTGTGGCTAGTATTTTTCCTTCTCGTGCAACCATCCTTCCCAATTCCCACAGTACTATTCTTCTTATGGCAGGCCAAAGTCTCTAACTCAGAACGATGGCTTCGACTTGACAACTATGTGATTCTGTAGTTTCATCACCAAATCCCCAAAATTTTACTCTTAGACTGTCCAATGTTGACCTCACCAAATTCCTAAGAAGTCAGTAAGGGGTGTGCATAAGTGCACCACCGTGCCTACCTGCATGCTTAATGTTCCCTCTTATTAGTATATAATAGATATAAACAATGTTATATATTTCAATCTTTTATTAATTTACAATGTTTTATTCTCCTTTCCTTTCCTCTCCTCTCCACCCCTCCTCTCCCACTCTCTTTTCTCCCCCTCATTTCCCCCCTCCCCTCCTCCTACACCCCTTCTCTCTTTTCCCTTCCTCTCTTCTCCTCCCCTCCCCTTCCCTCTCCTGTTCCTTCCTCCTCTCCTCCCCCTTTCCCCTCCCCACCCCTCCACCCCCTCTCCCTTCCCCTCCTCCCCTCCTCCCCTCCTCTCCCCTCCTCTCCCCTCCTCTTGTCTCTACTCCTCCCCTCCCCTCCTCTCCATCTCCTCTCCCCTCCCCTCCTCCTCTCCTTTCCTCCTCTCCCTCTCCCTCCTATTTCCTCTCCTCTCCTCCCCTTTCCCCCCCTCTTCTCTTCTCTCAAGCCCTCCTCTCCACTCCTCTCTACTCCTCTCCACTCCTCGTCTCTCCTCTACTCTCCTCCTCCCCTCCCCTCTTCACCCCTCTCTTTCCCTTTCCTTCCCTTTCCTTTTTCTTATTTTGACCTAGAATAATTTGATAAACCTATATATTGTGACTTGGTAAACATGCTGGCTGGGGAATTCTGGGAGTTGAAATCCACTCATCTTAAAGTTGCCAAGGTTGAGAAATGTTGGATTAAGCAAACAATGACTTAGCACAAGAGTGGGAAGCTGTTGGCAGCTAAGGCCTACATTTTTTTTCTGTGTGACTTGCCTGTGTTGTTGTGTTGCTGAGGAGAATGGGAAAACATTGCTATATCTGACATGGAAGCAAAGCTGATATAGGGCCTCCTGTTTGAGCAGAGGGTTGGACTAGAAGACCTCCAGGGTCCTTTGCAGTTCTACTCTCTTCTGAATTCTGATACTGCAAAAGGGAGAAGGCTTTTCCTTTTCTTTATATCCTTTTCTCTTCTTTTATTGATAGGTCTATTTACACCTCACATGCTTTCTCTTATTCACCTCAAAATAAGACCAAATATGCTTTTTCCCCCCCTTCAAAAAAAAGCAGAGTTAGTCTGGATTTTAAGGGTACTTCAAATCTTCAACTGACCCTCAATTATTAGATTATCCACTTCGTTTAAGCTTTTTGTTGTGCAAGACAAGTCAACCTCTTCATCAGCTGTGAAATCTACTTATCTTCCTTGCTGGTTCAGAAGCACACGGTTTGTGTTTCATGCATACGCCACTATCACACATGCTTTTCATCCTGTCTGCATGCACAGAAGACTTTGCACATGTGCAGAGGGTTAAAAACAAGAAAATGGTCCAGGTGGCTTGGGGAAGCCTTACGCTGCCACTACTACAGTTCTCCAAACCACCAGCAATTGTCACTACCAGTATTCCCGAACTGGACTGAACTGGTAGCATTTCCCTCCTGCTCATAATGGCATACAGACATATCCATGGGATGTCTTAATACTATTAGTATTTTTTTCAAATCTGAAAAAGGGGAAAATCTGGAAGAAGCTCATAAGAGTTAACCCTGCTGTTCTGTTCGGGTCTGTGAGACCCGAAATCAAGGTTTGAGACCCTGTAAAAAATTTTCCCTGCATATCTGAAACTTGAAATTTCATGACTTTTCATCATTTCAGGGGTTCTCTCTATGAGAATTTTTTTGGGGGGGTGGGAGGTTTCTTTCTTGCTGAAAAAAAAAAACTCCCTAATGTTATGTTCCCGGGTCACCCTGACCCGGACCGAAAACTCTTCATTTGCAGTGCTTATGTTTGGTCTTTTTGAAAGCTTTTTTCACTTGGAAAGTAGTCTGAACATTTCTTCACACAATGGAATGAAAATTGAACTGAAAAAATTAATCCTTATTGGTTTATTTTGCCCATAAATGTGCCTCCCCCCCCGTTTTTGTGAAAGTTTTTTCAATTTATGGATAGTTTTGCTTGCAAAATGCAGTCTATTTTACTGGAGTTGGTGTGGGAATGGTACCTTGAACATTTCTGAATATAAGAAAAATATAAAGGAACTGAAAAAAATGATTCTTACTGTTTTTTTAACATCAGAAATAAGGCCTCCCCCCCCCCTGGCTGCTTGCAACAATTTTCACTTTTTATTTTTTTATGCTCCAAATCCGAAATATTCTTTAAAATCTTACGCATTCATTTACTCAATTTAACAATGCTGATCATCAAAAAAATATTTGTGGGGGTGGGGGAAAAATTTTTTTCTTGGCAAAAAAAAAGTCACATTTACTCTGTTCGGGTCATATAGACCCGGATCAAAATGATTTTTTTTAGGTACTTGAATTTGGTCTTTTTGAAAACTTTTTCCACTGGAAAACTAGTTTGAACATTTATGAACATAATGATATGAAAATTGAACTGGAAAAATTGAGACTTATATTTTTATTTTGATCAAAAAGCCCCTCCCCCCATCCTTTTTGAATTTCGTGTCAATTTATATTTTTTAAGGCTACAAATCCCTAAGGAATTTTCCCCCAAAAGGTTTGATATACTAAATTGAACAATCCTGAACATAAGAAAAATATAAATGAACTGAAAAAAATGACTCTTATTGGTTTATTGTTTTATACTCGAGTATAAGCCTACTCGAGTATAAGCCTATTTGAGTATAAGCATGGGGGCCCATTTATGAGCAAAATAAACCAATAAGGATCATTTTTTCAGTTTAATTTTCATATCATTATGTTCAGAAAGGTTCAAGCTACCAATCCCACACCAAAATAGAATAGTAAAATAGAATGCATTTTGCAGGCAAAATTATCAATAAACTCAAAAGTTTTGATATACTGTACTAAATTGAACAATCCTAAACATAAGAAAAATAGAAATGAACTGAAAAAAAATGATTCTTATTGGTTTATTTTTGAATATAAGACCATATCATTTTATACTCGAGTATAAGCCTACTCGAGTATAAGCCTATTTGAGTATAAGCATGGGGGCCCATTTATGAGCAAAATAAACCAATAAGGATTAATTTTCTCAGTTCAATTTTCATATCATTGTGTGCAGAAATGTTCAAGCTACCAATCCCACACCAACTTTAGTAAAATAGAATGGATTTTGCAAGCAAAACTATCCATAAATTGAAAAAACTTTCACAAAAACGGGGGGGGAGGCACATTTATGTGCAAAATAAACCAATAAGGATTAATTTTTTCAGTTCAATTTTCATTCCATTGTATGCAGAAATGTTCAAACATGTTTCCAGGTGAAAAAAGCTTTCAAAAAGACCAAACATAAGCACTGCAAATGAAGAGTTTTCGGTCCGGGTCAGGGTGACCCGGGAACATAACATTAGGAACTTTTTTCGAACAGAACAGCAGGGTTAAAAAAGGTTTATGTTTATAATTTTGCTCCGCAAAGTAAAATTCAAGAACAAAACCAAGAAAAAGGCGCATATATATTTTTTTTAAGTATCTAAAATCAAACAGTATATCTTATTTTTAAAAGGCAACTCCATTTTTGTACTTTTCACATAAATGGGAAACACTTTGCATAAAGTGGAACCACTTGTACATTAAAAGTTTAATGATCCAAATATAGGCAGTCCTTGACTTGCAACAGCTCATTTAGTGACCATTGAAGTTATAAAGGCTTTGCAAAAAGCAACTTAGGACTGTTTTTCACACTTACAACCTCATGGTCACATTATCAAAATTCAGAAGCTTTGCAATGGACTCATGATTATGATGGTTGCAGTTTCCCTGGGCCATGTGTTCCCCTTTTGCAACTTCAGGCAAAGTCAATGGGGAATTTACTCAACAACTGTATTATTAATTTAACAGCTGCATTGATTCACTTAACAACTTCAGTGGTTCCCTTTACAACAGTGGCAAGAAAGGTTGCAACACGAGACAAAAAACACTTAATAAATGTCTCACATTGCAACAAAACTTTGGGGTTCAGTTATGGCCGTAAGTCACATTAAAAGACAAAAGTGAGGTAAAATAATAGGACAACTTTCTGAAATAAAAGACTGTCTGTACAGTGATGCCTCATCTTACAAACGCCTCGTCATACAAACTTTTCGAGAAACAAACCCGGGATTTAAATTTTTTTTTGCCTCTTCTTACAAACTATTTTCACCTTACAAACCCACCGCCGCAGCTGGGATGCCCTGCCTCCGGACTTCCGTTGCCAGCGAAGCACCCGTTTTTGTGCTGCTGGGATTCCCCTGAGGCTCCCCTCCATGGGAAACCCCACCTCCGGACTTCCGTGTTTTTGTGATGCTGCAGGGGAATCACAGCAGAGGAATCACAGCAGCGCGAAAATGGGCGCTTCGCTGGCAATGGAAGTCTGGAGGTGGGGTTTCCCAGCGAGGGGAGCCTCAGTGAAATTGCAGCATCTCAAAAACACGGAAGTCCGGATGTGGGGTTTCCCATGGAGGGGAGCCTCAGGGAAATCCCAGCAGCCCAAAAACGGACGCTTAGGCTGGCAAAAGGGGTGAATTTTGGCCTTGCACACATTAATCGCTTTGCCATTGATTCCTATGGGAAACATTGTTTCGTCTTACAAACTTTTCACCTTAAGAACCTTGTCCCGGAACCAATTAAGTTTGTAAGACAAGGTATCACTGTATTTCCATACTTTTTTGAGTATAAGACTTACTCCCCTCTCGAATGTTGCTGAAACCCTGCCCACTTACCAACCCCTGCCCTTTGGGTATTTTCAGCCTCTGTGCATCATGTTTTCAGCCTCCACATGCTCCCCTTTAGACCCGTTCCAGGCTGCAGGGATCACCACAGCCCATTGCCAGCAATTGTCACCTCCCCATGTTGCATTTTTGACTTCTCTGTGTTGCACTTTTGGCCTCCACATGCCCCATTTTTGGCCTCTGCGCATCACCAAAAAAAAAAATGCAGAGGCCAGAAATGTGATGCATTGAAGCCAAAAACACAACACACTGAGACGGCGATGGGCTGTGGTGATTTTCCCAGTCTGGAACAGCTGGTTGATGGTATTCTGGGAGGCCAATCCAATCACCAAATAGCTGCTCGTGCTGAATCAGACTGTGATAATGTGCTGTTTGCTGCAAGGATGCTAGCCAAATGAATACCAGTGCATGCTGGCAGGCAGTGGCAGATTTTTTTTTCTTATTTTCCTCCCCAAAAAAACTAATATGTGTCTTATACTCCAAAAAATATGGGTAATAAATAATGTATGGTCACTGTATCTATAAGGCATTTAAAAAATAGTACAGTATATCGGTAGCGATATTGATAGTGGTACTGGTAGTAAAATAATACATAAAAACATTTAGCTAAACTCACCCAGTACATCATGTAAACTGCACAGAGAGGGAAGGACAGATAAATGTTTGCCTGTCTGCTTGATGGGGTTTGGTTTTTCAGCTTCCCCCAGATAATGCTAATGTGGTTTGAGTCCCTTCCTTCTGAAGCAAGGCAGAGGGAGATCTCTGAGAATGAAGGAATGACACAGGAAGGGATGGTTGACAGCTGAGCAGAAGGCTAAGGCTGAAAGGGAAAGGAAGGACAATGAAAAGAAAAAGAAGGATACATATATTGTAGGCACAACTTCCAAGTTGGGACTTGTTGGAGGAAGAAAAGCCAGGGGTGTGGTCTTCTTTCCTTTGGCAAGTCCCAACTTGGAGGTTGCCTGGAAAATCCAAGGCTGTGAGTTTGTGCCGGCAGACTGAGCCAGCCTCCCTGACACTCCCCTGCTCTTCCATTACTCAATCTCATTCCAGCTTCTAGTCTAGACAAGCAAAGGAAGAGCAGTAAGAGAAGCAACCTTTGCATGAAAAAAGTACTGGTTATGAAGACACTGTTAATCCAGCGAAGGCAGGAGACGCCGGTCCATCTGTGATCTGAAGTGGATGGCTATTCCCCATGTAAGTAATTTTTTTTAACTTTGGGGAAAGGATTTATTTATTTATTTATTTATTTATTTATTACTTAGATTTGTATGCCCCCCCTCTCCGAAGACTCGGGGCGGCTAAGACTCGGGGCGGATTGTAGGTGGCACTTGAGGCCCAGATCAAGCAAGAGAAAAAGAAGGGAAGTGAGGCAGGTAAAGAAGCCGTCACATTGTATGAAATATTTGGGGGATTCCTTGAATCATTCTGCTTGGGAATTTGGAAATGAGAGGAATTAACAGAAATGTATGAAAAGAATGCAGAACAATATTTATGTATGCTGCTATCCAAACAGTCACAATTCATCTTAATTTATAGATACTGATATGATAATGGCATGCAAAGGATTAAACCAAAATTCCATGTGGGAGGGAGAGAGGGAGGGAGGGAGGGAGAAAGGAAGGAAGGAAGGAAGGAAGGAAGGAGAAAGAGAGAGAAAAAGAAAAGAAAAGGGAAGGAAAGAAGGAAAGAAAGAAAGAAAGAAAGAAAGAAAGATTCCCCCCTCCAGATTCTGTTTAGCATTATTGTTTATTTGTGCATTTCAATTGAGTGCCACAGAAAGATATAGACCTATATTTTACTGCAATGGAAAATTCAGGTATTAGGAGAAAAGAATTTGAAAATAAAATAACCAGGTTTAGTAAAGACTTTTCTTCTTAACACATACTAAAGTAGTGGAACACTGTAGTGGGTTTTGATTGTTTTATTTCAAAAGGAAAATCAAACATTAAAAAATTGTTGGAGCTTCCTTGGTACGTGGGAACACTAAAGAGATTTCAGAAAGGAGGTTTGCCATGGCTTAAAATGTTATTCAGATAGGGAAGGAAATAGACAAAGACAATAAAAATAGAGGTGTTTTTCTTAGTCAGTGAACTTCACAGCGGTCAAATGCAAATGATTGGCAGAGAAACAAGCAAGATAAAATAGAACCCCTATTGCCTTGCACCATACCTTGGTGTTCTCTGAGCTTGGTTGTTTTGTTGCAGATATTTTATTACCCAAATGATGTAACATCAGCAGTGCTAGTCACTATCTATGACTACCCGTCAACAATCTCTAGCACTAGCACTGATGATGTTATTCAATTTGGATAATGAAACGTCTGCAAGAAAATTACCAGGCTCAGAGAACACCAAGTATCCTTCATTTCAATGCCAACTACAAATACAAATTCTCCTTAATTAGTCATACAGAATTTTCTGAGGCACTGAAACTCATGGCTACTGGATATGCAATAGCCAGAATTTTTTTAAAAGCTAAAAAAAGGAGTCCCTGCAAATTTTACTCCACTAGTCGTTGCTGACTATAAGGGGAGATGCCTAGCTCAGTTTCAAGGCCATTGAGCCAGCACTGTCCGAAGACACTTTCTATGGTCATGTGACCACCATGACATCATGGGGAGGTGTTACCGTCCCACTGTAGTGATACCTATTTATCTGCTCATTTTTGCACACTTTCAAAGGAGTCGGGTGAGGACAGGAGCTCATCCTGTCTCGTGATGCTTGGGTCTTGAACCTGGGCCGCCATCTTTCCATACGACAAGCCTAGTGTCTTAACTGCTGAACCCCTAGACTGCCCTAAAATGGTAAAAGCACGGAGGGAAATGTCTATGGAAATTCTCTCTCTCTCTCTCTCTCTCTCTCTCTCTAATTTAATAAAAAATAATTAATGATAAGACAATACAAATTACAAACAAACACAAAACATATATAAGGGTTATATACAGCCCCTTTCTTATCAGAAGTTGGTTTTCGGAGTTGAATATACTTACATATAGTTAATTATTTACCACATTTCAATAACATTTATGATATACTACCTTTGTCTTACATATCGGATGTACAATACAGTATATTTAGTGTCTATGGAGATTCTTAGTAATCTAGGGATGGTTGTCCCAAAGGTGCTTTTTCGAGGGGCAACTAAACTTTCTGTTTTTTCTTGGAAGATTGATTGATTGATTGATTGATTGATTGATTGATTGATTGATTCATTCATTCATTCATTCATTCATTCATTTAGAGTTGAAAGGGACCCTGCAAGTCATCAAGTCCAACCCCCTGCTCAAGCAGAAAATCCTATACCTCCCCAGCCAGATGGCAGTTCAATCTCCTCTTGAAAATGTCTGGAGTTGGGGTGTTCACAACCTCTGCTGGAAGGTCGTTCCTGATGTTTTGCTTCTCATCCCAGCGGCTGAAGAAGTTTCTTGGATGAGAAGCAAAACATTTTCAAAGAAAAACAGAAAAATCTCTTGAAAAAAAAAAGTACATTTGTTATCAAAGCAAAATTCAAGAAGCAACCAGAGACCACCCATTTGGGTAAGGAAGCCAATATGAGAGGTAGCACAATCAGAAAAGCAAATAGAATGAGAAAAGAATATGCCCAACATGTCCCAGAGATTAGATCTTGTGGGACCAATAATTTCAAGGCCACCTCTGGCTTATTGCAAATAGGGGAGTCATGTTAGCACAGTGGTTAAAATAAAGTATTGCAGGCTAATTCTTCCCGCTGCCCAGAGTTCAATCCTGGCCAGCTCATAATTGACTCAACATTCCATCTGTCTGGTAAAATGAGAAACGAGCTTTTGGGGGGCAATATGCTATATAAACCACATAGAGGGGGCTTCCTAGCATTATTTATTTATTGGATTTCTATTAGCAATAGCACTTAGACTTATATACCACTATGAAGCAGTATATAAGTCTAAGTGCTATTGGTAGTGCTATGAAGCAGTATGTTGAACAAAATTAAGTTTTGGTAGTGGGTGAGGTGTAAGCATAATCCATCTCTTGACATCTCAAACTTCTCCATGGCTTCCTTCTTAACAGGGCACCCTCATTCCATTTGCTGAATGCTACTACCAATGATTGCCTGCTCACATCAGGAAACCGCACCCTTGTGAGCTCCTCAACCTCCAGCCTCACTGGCATTGTGTTTCTCCTCCTGGCTGCCCTGATTGGGCTACCTGGGAACTTCTTTGTGATTTGGAGCATCCTTTGGAAAATGAAGCCAAGCCATCGCTCAGTCACCTGCCTTCTGGTCGTAAACTTGGCAGTGGCAGATGGAGTAGTTCTTCTCCTGACACCCTTCTTTGTCCTCTTCCTTATCTTCAAGGACTGGCTGTTTGGCTGGGCCATTTGCAAAGGGGTGTATTATCTGTGTTGCATCAACATGTTCGCTAGCATCTTCATCATCACCCTCATGAGCGCAGATCGCTGCTTGGCAGTCAACCAGCCCTATTATTCCCAAGCCATCCGGAAGAAGAACCTGGTAGTCAAGATCTTGATAGGGATTTGGATGGGGGCCATTTTATTGTCTCTGCCAGCTTTCTTTTTCCGCCACGTCTTGCAGGAACCCTCACTAAAATATCGCATTTGTGAGCCTTGCCACTCCAGGAAGAGCCTGACCATCTTCCATTTCACTATGGAGACAGTGGTGGCCTTTGTGATTCCATTCACCATTATTGTTGGCTGCTATTCTGCCATTCTTGTCCGCCTCAGGGGGGTACGGAAGAGAAAAGGGGCTCGGACTGAGAAATTGATTGTGGCCATTGTGATCTGTTTTGCTGTCCTATGGATGCCATACCACATCATCAACATGATACAGGTGGCTTCCAATCTAACCTCAGGTAAAACAGCAGAACGACTGGGACAGGCCTGGAAGAATGGGCGAGCAGGAGCCACAGCCTTAGCCTTTTTGAGTAGCAGTATTAACCCTGTGCTCTATGTTTTTGCCGCTGGGAATCTCATTAAGACTTCGGGTGCCAATTTCATTGCCCAGTTCTTTGAGGGAGCATCCGAGGGGCTCGGACGGAGGTCTCAATCTCAAAAGAATTTGGATAAAGACTTAACACCAGGCGTTGGGGCATCTGTGAACCTGGACCAACAATTATTGGGCAATTGTGATAGGGTCAGCAAGGACACAGATTGTAGGCTGACCGATGGCACAACACATAACATTTCCTAGACTGAATCACTACACAAGAATTTCCAAAACTGCCTTGGGCAGAACCAGTTCCTCCACCCAACACTGATTGGGTAGTTCTTCAATATTTCATACAGAGGTCTTACAAAGTAAAGACTGAAGCTATTTGCCTGTGAAATATGGATTCCAGCTCTGTTACTTGCCTGCTCTCTGTGCAAAACCGAGATTCAGAGAAAAGTGTCAGTAACATTTCTACACTACATGACATACGTAATTCTCTCTCTTCCACCTTTCTCCTCTGTATCTAGGTTAATGGCAGTGTTGTTTATTTCTTTGCTTCCCTGTTTTTTCATGACTGTATTGTCTCTTCTTGCCACATCCATTTGAAGAAACAGGGTTTTTCTTTTTAAATTTTATTTTCATAGTTAGGCTTTAGGCTGACTCATGAAAAGAGCAAAGATCTGTGGTTGATTTTGAGCACGTACAGGCTGTTTATCTGTTAGTAAATAAATTGTTCATGAATGTTTGTATGCCAGTAGCCTCAATGGTGAAATCTTTTTACTTTCCCTACTGGTTTGGAAGTGCACATTTTGTGCACGCACAGACACATTTTCTACATTCATGCACACTTCACTTACATGCACACCATCATCACACAAGCTTTTTCACCCTCTGCGCATGTGCAGAAGGCTTTTTGCATGCACAGAGGGTTAAAAAATTAAATAGTGATATCCAGACAGATGGGTGGAAACTCGTGCTGCCATTGCTACCACCTCCTGCTTCTATAGATATACTCAAACTAGTCTGAACCGGGAGCATTTTACCCTGAGTAGTCTGCCTCCCTTCCTCCCTCCCTCCCTCTCTCCTTCAAAATAACTTATAGGTTTTTTCAGAGGTGGACTACTGCCCTGACGGAGGGAGAATGGAGTGGGGTAGCAAAAATGGAGCTCCACCCCAGAGCACCCAATTTGCACTGAAAGATGTAGAAAGAAAATTCAGCATAAGCCATGCCCACAGTGTGGTAATAAAACTTTTAGTAACCCTTCACTGGGTTATTTACAAGGAATATTTGGATGAGGAAAAAAATAAATATAATTTCTCAAATATCTTAAAATTAAGTGAAAAAGGGAAAAATTATTGACAGAAACTAGTTGAACAAACTGATTCTCACACAAGCACATAAACATGAATCTGGCTCTATGGGTTTATGATAAAAGAACATATTAAGTTTTCACCATGGAATATTTGCAATCTGTCTTCTGATAAACTAAAAGGAATCAGGAGAATTTCTGCAGTAAATTCTTTCATTATCTGCTTGCAGGCATAATTCCTCCAACATACACATTTCCTAAAAGCAGAGAAATGCATTTGGTCTTTTTTAAGATAGGAGGAAGGGGGGAGGAGGAGGATAAAAACCAAAAGGAGAATCTCTTTTTACTTCAGACAACTTCTCTGTGTATACTACAGCAGCCAGTAGGAATGCAGGAATTGAGGTTGAAAACCCCCAGTGCATATGTGCATAGGCCAAAAATATTTGTCCTGGGTTGTTTACAATATTAAACTAGTTATTATATACAAATGATTGTGTGTGTTCCATTTATGTCCCTGTGTCCTTTTATTGACAAAGCCGATGGGAAAATTCAGATAACTGAAATTTAGCATGCCTATCGGTGAAAAATATGCTTTTTTTAGACAGGAAGGAGATCTGCATTTTTTAAAAAAGTATTCAGCCAATTTTTATGGGGAGGATATTTGTCTGAAAGGCCTGTTAAAAATAGGCCCAGACAAGATAAAACAAGATCTCTTCCTTGTGTGGGTGCTTCATGGCAGAAACACAATGTGGTTCATCTCATTGTGGGATGAGGAGGGTGAGGATGGTGACGATGATGACATAGTTCTTCTGAATAGGATGCATTCCACATTTCTCCCTTGGCCTCCTCCAACACAGGTACAGTAGCAACAGAGGAAAATACTTTTCTATCCGTGTTTGTGAGTTACTGAAATATTGACTGTGTGGTTTTCAATTACAGTCTTACAAAGGTATAACTATCAACATACAGTGTTTCTTAACTTTGGCAACTTTAGGACTTTAAATTCCACTCTCAGAATTCCCCAGCAAGCTATAGATGAAGGACACTGCCCTAAATTAATTGGACTTGTAGAAAGTCAGCATATATCCCTCCTAGAAGAATGAAATGTTTTGGGAAATATTAAAAGAGCAGAATATTATTTAGCAAAATAAAAAACCAAGAATCAAAAGAATAGACCTACAAGATAGTAAGAGTAGAGGTGGCCTTGGACTCCCTGACTGGAAAATAAATTTATTTATTTATTTATTTATTCATTCATTTTTTTTTATGCCGCCCTTCTCCTTAGACTCAGGGCGGCTTGCAATATGTTAGCAATAGCATTTTTAACAGAGCCAGCATATTGCCCCCACAACCAGGGTCCTGATTTTACCCACCTAGGAAGGATGGAAGGCTAAGTCAACCTTGAGCCGGTGATGAGATTTGAACCACTGACCTACAGATCTACAGTCAGGTTTAGTGGCCTGTAGTACTGCACTCTACCTGCTGCGCCACCTCGGCTCATGCAACATGGATAAGGGACTGGGTCAACTTAAACAACAGTCACATTTTGTCTGTAGAATTCCACAACTTACCTACTGGATGGCACTCCTTGTATTGAGTAAAGATAAAATTCCTAAATACTTCCATAAACCTATCATTGCAGATGCATTAATCACGATAAAGAAAAAACATTATATCAAAATTCCAAATTGGCTGTCCACAATGGAAGTAATCATATACCCAAAGGTTAGCGATGGGTGAACCCGACGAAATTTGGGTTCGGCAGATTCGGGCGGACTTTACAAAATATTCGGGTGATGTCACCAAACCTGAACCTGAACCCGAACACTCCGTGATGTCAAAATTGTGGGATTTCCCAGCTCCTTTTGCTGAAAGGACCTCCCTTTACTTGCTTGGAAGAGAAGCTGGAAACATAGCCAATTCTATAGTGTAAGGGTTAGCTCTCTCGACTTTGAATCTAGCGATTGGGGTTCAAATCCCGGTGGAACCACCATTTTTAATTTTTAATTTTTTTAATTTATTATTAGTAGTATTAGTATTATTAATATCATCATCATCATCATCATGCTTCTTTATATAATAAAAGGGGTTTGGGTCCTTTTAATCCTTTCTTAATGGGAAAAAAAGAAATCATTAAAAAGACCCTCCAGCTCTTGGGGGGCAAAAGGGAACCTTCCTGATGTGCCCATGGAAATAATAAATAATGATGATGATCATTTTTAATTTTATAAATTTTATTTTTTTATTTATCATCATCATCATCATCATCATTTATTAATTATTTCCATGGGCACATCGGGAAGATTCCCTTTTGCCCCCCAAGAGCTGGAGGGTCTTTTTCCCACTAAGAAAGGATTAAAAGGACCCAAACCCCTTTTATTATATAAAGAAGCATGATGATGATGATGATGATGATGATGATGATGATGATACTAATAATACTAATACTAATAATAAATAAATAAATAAATAAAAATTTAAAAATTACAAAAAGGTGGTTCCACCGAGATTTGAACCCCAATCGCTAGATTCAAAGTCACACGTGCTAACCATTACACTATAGAATTAGCTATGTTTCTGGCCTCTCTTCCAAGCAAGTAAAGGGAGATCAGGAAGAAGTATATGTGACATCAAAACTCCACCCCCGGAATTCCATCGTGGGGTTTCCCAGCTACTTTTGCTTGCAGCGCGGCAAGCAAAAGAAGGTGGGGAATGCCACGATGGGATTCCCCACTCTCCTCCTGGGTGGCAGCGTTTTGCGGTATTTGAGGGAATGTCAAACCCAAACCCCGAACTTCAGCATGGATTAAAAAAAAAATTCGGGTTTGGGTTCGGCATACCGAACATCACAAAATTCAGTACGGACCCGAATTGTGCGAGTTTGGTTCGCCCAACACTAGCAAAGATGTTAGATAGTAGCAAAATGATTAAATATAAAGATATCTTGGATAGACTCGGAAAAATAAAAAGTAGAGAAGAAGTAGCTAAACAAAATATAAATATTGATTGGTGGCCATATGCACAAATTCAGTCCTGATACAAAAAAGACAAGGAAGAAAATAGAACTGAAACAGAACTAAAAACACTAGACAAATTATTGACAGGCCCAGAAAATAAAATTATCTCCAAATCCTATAATTATCTAGTGACAATTTGAAAGAATGGAAGATATATTTAAGGGACCCATGATTGCATGGGCACAAAATATAGGACATAATATTCTCTTGGCAGACTGGAAACAAGTATGGAACAAAAATCTTAAATTAACGAAATAGGCGTCATATAAAGAAAAATGATTATAAAATGTGTTGTCGATAGCACTTAGCTCCAGTTAGATTAGCTAAAATCTACCCAAATTTGAACTCAGTTTGTTGGAAAAGTAAAAAAAAACATAAGGCATCTTCTTTCATATCTGGTGGTTATGTCCCGAAGCAAGAAGATATTGTCCAAAATACATAAATGACTCCAGGAAATAAGTAAAGTAACAATATAATTCATACCAGAGCTCCATCTCTTAGGAATACTTGAAAACAACTATAGTCAGATTTTGAAATTTCTGGCGACATTTCAACGAGGTCTCACTCGTCATCTTCAGGCTGGTGTTTCTGTCCTTGTTCTAAGGCGAACACTGCGAGACCTGAGCTGCCTTCCTTCTATAAATACTGGTGGCTAGGTGTGGTCTGATGGCTCAGCAATTGCCTGTTGTGTAGAAACTTCCTGGTGAGTCAGTGGGGTAACATCTGGGGTTGTTGATGTAGCTGAGGTATGCTGAGCCATCAGACCACACCCAGCCACCAGTATTTATAGAAGGAAGGCAGCTCAGGTCTCACAGTGTTCACCTTTGAACAAGGACAGAAACACCAGCCTGAAGATGACAAGTGAGACCTCGTTGAAACGTCGCCAGAAATTTCAAAATCCTACACAGGAAGAAACCCGAATATACCAAGACCATTATATATATATATATATATATAAAATAAATAAATAAATAATAAATTATGACTGTGCTGAAATGGATGAACTCACAAAAGATTTATGGGGACAAAACCACTCAAATTATTACAACACATGATAAAAATGGTATCAGTGAATTAGACTTAAAAAGAGAAAAGGGGAAAGCTAAAAAAGCATAGAAAATTGTAACTATGTAAATATGTAAATGTAAATACAATGAATGAATTAAGATAAAATGTAATCATCAATGCCTTAACAAAAGTTGAATGCTGTGACAGTGTAGAAATGCTCAAGAGATATATTGTTACTGTTATTTTAAAAGAAAAGATTTGAAAACCACCACCACCAACAACAACAATAATAATCAGAATATTATATTTCTCCAAAGGGAGAAATTGAGAAACAGGTTTTGTAGAGACAGAAAGCACCCCCCTTTCCTTAACAGTCCACAGCAGATATGAGCACTTAAGAGATGCAGCTGATAGCAAATCCTGATAAAGAGAGCACCGACTTGGTGATGTGCCAATGACCTGTGCAGTTGGCACCCAAGTCAGACAGTGAGGAGGCTAATGGGGACCTGGTGCCAGAGGCAGAAATTCAGTCAGGACCTTCAGAATCTCCAGCACCTCATAGCAGTGATGAGGAAGAAGAGGCTTCTCCTGTTCTTAATGCATGAGCATGCAGAACTGCCAAAAGACAGGGGTGATTACTCCAGAGGAGATCTCCTCAGGAGTAAGACTTGGCACTAAGTGGCCACTCCCAGAATCTGCTTAA
The DNA here is from genome assembly GCF_031021105.1 of Erythrolamprus reginae. Taxonomy (NCBI): domain Eukaryota; kingdom Metazoa; phylum Chordata; class Lepidosauria; order Squamata; family Dipsadidae; genus Erythrolamprus; species Erythrolamprus reginae. The sequence goes on along the minus strand of NC_091963.1, from coordinate 140,792,303 downwards.
GGAAAACAGAGGCAGTTGAATCTCTGTAGGAAACAACATTTGAAATTTGTGTGTTTGTCGAGGTGCCTCGTGTCTGGAAAATCTCTGCCCTGCTTATCTGCTTGGGTTTGTTTATTGAAGACAACTTCTAAGCATTTTGCCAAACTTTGTGAGCTATCAAAGACTAATTGCTATTCTATGATTTAAGACTTTCTGAACTTATGCCAATTGTTAATGACAACTAATTCACAGTTGGGCTTTTGTAAGAAAATACTGCTTTGCGATTTGTGTGTGACCTCTACTAAGACAGTTATTAGTAGTCGGTTATTGATTAAAATAAGTTCAAACAATCTATGTTTTTGCTACATTCGTAGCTGGGCAGAACAGATGAAAGCCATTAAGACACAATAGAAATTGCCCAACACCCTTTCAAACACCCTTTCATTCCACTGTCCCAGAGCAAGTCCAAACTTTACTTGGGAACTCAGATAAACAACAAGTCAGAGGCTGACCAAATTAGCTCTTAGGATTTACATATTCTCTTTTGCCTATAGAGCCAGCTATGACCCCATGGGAATCTGACAAAAGCCAATAGAATACCTTGCACTGGAACAGGGAGTTCAAGTGCAAAACCCAAAGAAGATATAAAATTCTCTACTCTCAACTCCATTTTGTCAGCTATCCAGAACCACAAATCCATGTGGTTCTGCTTCATCAATAAACCATCTTTCCAATCAGCCTCCATGTTTCCAGTGTCTTTCTCCCAGCTTGGAACTGAACCAGATGGATATTTCTTCCCACAGACTATCAATGCAAAACCCTATTCTAATATACCTATGCAATGCTGGTTGAGAAATACAAGAAGAAAAACTTGTTTTTTAAAAGGGGGATGACAAAAAAAAGTTTTTCTGCCCTCATTCTGACCCCATTAGGTGTTAAGCAGATGCATTTGGAAGAAAATTCTATTTTCCCCATTTTCTGATTTGGTTTTACTTGTCTGTTTGTCTGTTTGTTTGTTGGTTGGTTGTTGGTTGGTTTCTTTTTTCCCAGCCAGCCATGAATTTTCACTTAAAGGGGAAGTTCACAACTTTCGTTACATTTCATTTTCTGTGGTGTTTCTGTACTCTCCTTGGCTATTTCGACAGTGTCTACACCTCCACACACCCACCACAGATCCCGTGAAGGCTTGAATTGCTGTAAAACTCTTTGTGAAAGTTCAATGTGGCTAACCAATGCAAGAGATTGGCGTGGCTAACCAATGCAAGGACAGGAAATGAGTCAGCTAATATGTGACAGAATACCAGTAGAGGGAGCTAGGCAATCAATCAGAATAAAGCTGGAAGAGGGGTCTTGGAGATCTTGAAGGTCTTCTAGTACAACCTCTTGCTCAAGCAGGAGACCCTATTTGAGACAAATGGCTGCCCTGTCTTTTCTTTAAAAAACCTCCAGTGATGAGACATCTACAACTTATGAAGGCAAGCCCTACATGGCATGGAGCCATATCATCAGACAGTATCATCTGGTAGGCCCCAGAGCAAGAGCCTTCTCTGTGGTGGCCCCGGCCCTCTGGAATCAACTCCCCCCAGAGATCAGAACTGTCCCCACCCTCCTTGCCTTTCGTAAGCTATTGAAGACCCACCTATGTCATCAGGCATAGGGGAATTAAAAAAACCCTGGGCTTGTATTGTTTGTTTGTTTGTTTGTTTGTTTGTTTGTTTGTTCGTTTGTTCGTTTGTTTGTTTATTTATTTATTGGATTTGTATGCCGCCCCTCTCCGGAGACTCGGGGCGGCTAACAGCAATAATAAAACAGTGTACAATAGTAATCTAATACTAAAAATGATTAAAAACCCATTAATATAGAAACCAAACATACATACATACATACATACCATACATAGAATTGTAAAGGCCTAGGGGGAAAGAGGATCTCAATTCCCCCATGCCTGACGGCAGAGGTGGATATGATTGTGTTGCATGGTTTTAATAATGGGTTTTTAGATGTCTTTTAATATATTGGATTTGTCACATTGTTGTTTTTGTTGTGAGCTGTTCCGAGTCTCCGGAGAGGGGTGGCATACAAATCTAATAAATAATAAAAAATAATAATCTTAGGAACTGTTGCACTGCCAATGGCATCAGCATGCTGGGGGGGGAATAACCCCCTCAGACAGGGTTCGCAAGTTGGGGTCCACCTAAATCCACAGCTGAGGCTAGATCAACATCTCTCACCTGTGACTAGAGGGGCCTTTGCACAAGTATGTCCTGTGCACCAGTTGCGACCCTACCTAGACCAGGAGGCTCTTCGTAAAATCACTCATACCTTCATCATCTCATGCTTTGAGATGTGGGGCTACCTTTGAAAATCATTCAGAAACTCCAGCTGGTTCAAAATGCAGCTGCGTGTACCAAAAAACACTGATATTACTCCAACTCTCTACGGACTTCAGTAGTTGCCAGTTGGCTTCTGAGTGCACTTCAAGGCGTTGGTTATTATCTTTAAAGCCCTACACGGTTTAGGATCAGACTATTTATGGAAGAGCCTCCTACCTCATAGTTCCCTATGATGAGGGGTGGGCCCTGTATGGGGGCACACAGCTCCATTGCCGCTGGCTGTGCATGCACTCTGCACACGCAACCGGCACAATTCTGGTAAAAATCCCCAGTTTCTTTGCTTCTGAGCATGTCAGATTTTTTACTGATATCTCACTGCCAGAAGGACGTCCATGAAGATTTTGGCTGCTGCACATGCACAGCAGCTGAATCTCGCTACGGCACCTAGAACAGCAGCTGATGGCAACAGCAGTGGCAAACCTGAGCTATGGGCATGTGGCCTGCTTTCTGCTCTCCCATGCTGCAGGCATTTCTCAGCGCATGCGGCGATGGTGCCCCGAACGAGTCATACCCTCGCTCGGAGTGACATTGCTGTTGATTAGGTCAAAAATAGAAGAAGGGGCTTTTTGCTGTGGCCCCTGCTTTTTGGAATATCAAGCTGCCTGAAGTAAGGTCTTCCCACACTTTTTGGCCTTCTGGAAAGCCATTAAAACCTGGCTCTGCAAGGCAGGACAAAAAGAAATGGATGGAATCTAACCAAGGAGAGAAGCAACCTTGAAGATGAATAAATTTCCTAACAGAATAATTGATTGGTAGAATGACTTGCCTCCAGAAGTTGTGGATGCTCCATCACTGGAACTTTTTAAGAAGAAAAGCATTGTTGAAAGCATTAGAGAACTCTTTCAAGAGTTAAGAAACATATATTATAAGTGGTATCTTAAAAACTATAAACAGATGCTGTCTTCAGAAATTGTGGGAGCTTCATCACTGGAGGCTTTCAAGAAGAGACTGAACTGCCATTTGTCACCTTGGTTTTGGGGGAGGAAAATAGGGAAAATAATCTGCATACCAGGGATTTATCTGGCTAGTCTCTAGTCTGGTCAGCTTCACCAACTTTAGTTTGCTAGTTTTGAGTCCGCTAGTTTTGAGTCTTTTAATTCCCTGTTTGGGGATGAAAAATAGTTTCTAAAACACTTCCCTTCTCTCTCTCTCTCTTTAGAGAGAAACAATGAGAAAATCAGGCAAAGGGAAAATAGCTTAGCTAGCAAAGCACAGAAGATCACTTCATTCATTAGCACCTTGTTAGGGTGGGAAAAAGGCTTCTAAAACCCTGTAGCCCAGCTGATTGACGTAGGGAGCAACAGTGAAAAAAACAGGCACCGGAAAGATCACTTAGCTAGCAAAGCAGGGTAGATTGCCTCATTCCATAGCACTTCATTAGGGCTGGAAAAAAGCTTAGTAAAAGCTACATTCAGAGTGTTTTTAGCCTTTTTTAGAGGGGGAAAGGTGCATGTTATATTCCAAAAAATATGGTAATACCATATAATAAAATATGGTGGTACTACCACCACCAACAACAACAGTAACAACAACAACAAAAATAACAATAACAACAACAATAACAGCAACAAAAATAACAACAACAACGATGACGACGACGATGACAACAACAACAACAATAATAATAATAATAATAATAATAATAATAATAATAATAATAATAATAATATCGTCATTCTGCAATGATATATGTAATGCAGTCAAATGACCAGATTTGCTTTTCCTAGCTCTTTGGTAAAGATAGGTAGACAAAAATGTCAAACCCAGTCTGAACAACTGGCTGACTGTGTGATGATTGATGATGATGATGATGATGATGTGAGACACTACTTTGGCATGATAGTGGGAAAGTGAGAACTTTCCCAGATGTTCAAATGTTCAACTATACTTGATATGTCTCATCAGAGCTATCAGACAAAGAGTGTCTCTACTATAAAAAATATGGTGAGACATAAATTACAAAAGCTCACACTGGTTTGGTCCTCACCTGGATCAACAAGGACCATGGTAGGAGTTGGAGTTGCTGGATATCTGGTGAAAAATGGGCTAGCAACCCGGGCTAGTAACTGCAGAACTAATGGAAGAAAAAGTGTTTACCCATTGCAAATAAGACCACAACTGAGCCCAAAATTTATGTTAAGTGAAACATTTGTTAAGTGTGTTTTGCCCCATTTTGCAATTTTTCTTACCACAGTTGTTAAGTGAATCATTGCATTTGTTAAGTTAGTAACATGGTTGCTAAGTGAATCTGGATTCCCAGATTTACAGGGTTGCGAAAGGAGATCACATGACGCCATGAACTGTCGTAAGTATGAATCAGTTGCCAAGCATCTGAGTTTTGATAATGTGACCATGGGGATGCTGCAGTAGTTATAAGTGTGAAAAACGGTCATGATTCACTTTTTTCAGTGTTGTTATAATTTTGAACGATCACTAAATAAAATGTTCAAGGTTGATGACTGTCTGTATACATACAAAGATAACAACAATAACAAAAACCCTAATGATCTATTATTAAAGATCAAGCTCAACAAGAAGAGGGCCATTTAAACACAGTCAGCAGTGTCAAATTCACCATGAGTCAATTGCAAATTGACTCCCAGATTTACAGGTTGCAAAAGGAGATCACATGATGCTATGAATTGTCATAACTATGAACCAGTTGCCAAGCATCTGAATTTTGGAAATGTGACCCTGGGGATGCTGCAATAGTTGTAAGCAGTAAGGGGCAGTCAAAAATTTTACCGCCACACTGTGGGTATGGCTTATTCTGTGGGTGTGGCTTAATAGTCATGTCACTGGGTAGAAGTGGCTTGCCAGCCATGTGAACAGGTGGGAGTGGCTTGAATGATCATCATTGTTCAAGCGAACTGTTAAGTCCTCGACTTACAATCTTACCGGTGTCACTTACTGGGGTGTCAATTTGCTTCGCGTTTCCTGCGCTCTCCTTCCTCGGTTGCCCCCAGCCTCAGGCTGGGTAGCTAGGTGAATGGGTGCTGCCAGAAGCATAAATGCTGCCAGCGCTGCTTCCACCCACGCCTTCTTCTTGCACCTCAGGTGGTAGATGGCTGTGGGAGCCTGGAGGGGAGCTGGGCAGGAGAGAGGGAAGCTCGTTGGAGGCCAGGAAGGAGGAAAGAGGAAAAAAGCAAGGAGCACAGACACAGCAGCAGCAGAAGGGGAAAAAGGGAGAGCCGAGATGAGACCAGTAATCTAGGAAGTGACAGTCGCCGATTAGCTGGAGCTGCAGGCACATCTTCATTTCCACCGGTGGAACTGTCTTCCACCCCATCCTGCCTTCTACCTACCCCTGGTTGTAAGTGTGAAAAATGGTCATAAGTCACTTTTTTTCAGTGTTGTTATAACTTTGAGCAGTCATTAAATAAACTGTTGCAAGTTGATGACAAAAAACAAAACAAACAAACAAACAAAAAGAAACAATGATCTGTTATTAAAGATCAAGCCAACCAGAAGAGGGCCTTAAACACAGTCAGCACTGTCAAATTCACCATGAATCAATTGCTAAAGGCAGCTTTACTCGGAACACCTTATATTCTGTAAGGCTACCTCTAACATCTTCAAACATCTACATCTCCCTAAATGTCTTTAGGGATTCTCAGTCATCCAAGTCATTGCTGTCCCAAGGGTGCTTTTTTGGGAGCAGCAACTGGCCTCTGGAGGCAACAAGAGGTTCCATTGCCCCCAGAAAAAGCACCCTTGAATGGATTTTTAGGGAAAATTTGCAGACTACAGGAACCAGGAACACTATTCAGGTGACCTCCAAGTGCTTCAAAGACCTCCTAAGGATGCAAAGGACCAACTCTCTGCAAGGAATACAAATCCTTCCATTCTCAACTATCCTATCAGAGCTGAAGAAGCTTCTTAGATGAGAAGCAAAACATCTTCAAAAGAAATAACAAGAAAGTCCAGTTCCCTCCTGAAAAAGCACCTTTGGAATCCATTGTGCTTATTTCTGGTCCTTGGAAAGGACTTGATAGGTGGATAAAAATGTCCAATCCAGTCTTAACATTTGAACCATAACAATAAAACAAGCACCGAGAAATTGATTGATTATCTCTTTTAGATTCCCAGAGGCTACAAAGATAGATTTTCTCCATGAAAGCAGAGTAGTGTTGATGTCAATTTTTAAAGAGGGAAGGAAATCTCTAGGGATATGTATTTGTACAATGGTACACTCTGTATCAATGTTAAGAGTTTTAAAAAATAGTGGGGGGAAAGGGTGGGAAACCCAGTTAGCTTGAGTTCATGAAATCCAGAAGCCAAAAGGGACAAGAAAGAAGACAACATGATCAATCAAACTCACTCATGCACAAACACACATACACACACTCATATACACACAAACAAAATCAACCCTAATAGCTGACTGTGTCTACAATAACTCATCATTTTTTTTTTTAAAAATCTCTTACTCAATTTTTCTGCAAGTTGCCTATCACTTCCTTTTTGAGTTAGTGGAAGGTGCTATGACCAAAAAAAGAGATTGAGCAAAGAAAAAGGGGGGAGAGAGAGAGAAACCTTCCATAAGGACAAGACAAAGAGAGAGGCTGGTCTCGAGACAAAAGCAAGAGCTTGAAAGAAATACTGAGAAAGAAAATTGAAGGGTAAGCAATGCTATTCTTATCTCAGTATAAAGAAATTGTGTGATGAGCTGGATTGTGCACCGAGTTTCTGGTTGGGAGTTCAAGAAGGAAATCCCAGAAAGAGAAGGCTGCTTAGCCAAGCTTAATTGAAGAAGTATTTGTTGGAAGACGGGTGGGATTGACAAGGAACAAAATCTGGTGTGGCCTAGAGGTAGAGCTCTTTCTTCACAATCAAGAGATTGTGGGTTCAATCCTAGGTAGAAGCAGATGTTAGGATCTCCTGCTTGGCAGGGGGGTTGGACTAGATGACCTGCAAGGTCCCTTCCAACTCTTGTTAATCTGAAGGGACAACGCTCCTCGGGAGAAGTGCTGGGGTATGAATAAACCATAGTAGTGTTTATAGTCTATATTTCACAGGTTGCCCAGAAAAGGTCTGTGACTTCTCTCATTTGACCCCATGACAAATTTATGAGATAAATCCATCCAGGGCAATAGTGAAAGTCCAAGTGAATTACTTAGCAAGGAAAACTTTGATCTGTTTAGTCCACTGCAATTTGCCACTGCTTCCACATTTCCAAGGCCAAGTTCTTAGAGCTGAGATTTTGAAAGAAACAAATGGGGAGATTAAGATGGCTTTGACCTCATGGCTTCACAATGTGCTCAGCTGGTGACCTCAGCTGTGTATTTGTTGTTGTTGTTGTTGTTGTTGTTGTTGTTATATTTGAAAGGAAAAGAATATGTTTGTTAGCTCTCTAATGTAGAAAGGATGAGAGACAACATTTCTTAGGGGTTCAATGTAAAGAGATATATTTCTTTTTCTCTTTCCTGGGGTGATCTCCATCTTTGAGAAGATGTTAGAAAGATTCTTCCAATTTGCTGGAAAATGGATGCTTTCTTTGCATACAATAATAATGTCAGAATAACACGGTTCGCAAAACTGATCTTTGTGCTATTTTTGTTCTGGTTTGACTTTCTTTGTGGGGATAATCTGTTTAATCTGCATAAATGGGCATGAGAGAGAAATTGGTCTTCAAATTTTGATTGTTGATTTTGGAGAAAAGAGTGCAAATTCTACAAACCATAATCTTAGAAAAGATATTTTCCTTTCACTGATCAGCCAAAAAATAATCTTGTTCTCTTAACATGCTTGACACTAACTAGGACCAATTCTGTTCTACAAATTGAAACACCAAGTACAGAATTTGCCATTATTAAGCAACAGAGATTGTTATTGTTATTGTATTGTATCTTTTATTTTATGTACACTGTACAAATTCCTTGTGTGTCCAATCACACTTGGCCAATAAAGAATTCCATTCCATTCCATTCCATTCTATTCTATTCTGTTCTGTTCTGTTCTGTTCTGTTCTGTTCTATTCTATTCTATTCTATTCTTGTAATCTGTTCCTTTTCTTCATTCTAAGATTCCATTTTACAATCTGTCTTTCTTCTTCTTCTTCTTCTTCTTCTTCTTCTTCTTCTTCTTCTTCTTCTTCTTCTTCTTCTTCTTCTCTTCTCCTCTTCCTCCTCCTTGAAAAAGAAGGCTCCTATCCAGTGGTGGGCTCCTATGGGTACGGTCAGGTATGCAGTACCGGTAGCAAAATTTTATTTATTTTTCCCCCCTTCTGGGCTCTAGGTATGTTTCTCCTATCACAGTAAATGAGGTTGAATGCGTATAATGGTGGGGGGAGGACACAGTGGGGTAGCAAAAATGCAGCTCCACCCCAGAACACCTAATTATTGTACGGCGCCCTGAGTTGTCTCGAGAGGGGCGACATAGAAATCTAATAAATAAATAAATAAATAAACAAACAAACAAACAAACAAACAAATAAATACATTTGCACTGAAAGATGTTGAAACAAAATGCATGTCATACCCACAATGTGGTAGTAAAATTTTTGTTACCCCATCACTGCTCCTATCTATCCTATTAACCAGGGAAAAAGTAGGGCGATGTAACATGAAGTAACAGGTTATGTTTGGTTTATGACGACGATTGAATTCAAAATTTCTTTTTAGGGGTATTTTATTTCTCACTCATACAACCATGCAATATCATATCTTCAATACAATACAATGCAATAATTAATATCAATTTACATTCGGTATTCATCATCTATCAAATGCTGCCTCCTTTTGATTTTATCACCAAGATTACAAAAAAAAATCTATTTCCTTATTCAAATTTAAGATGCTATTAGCTAATACATTCTGTAAGATCCTTTCTCTCATCTAATACATTTAAGACATAGTGCTTCAATCCATACATTCTTATTTATTTGTTTCATGTATATTTCTTATTTTATAATAATTGCCTGCTAAAAAGGAAAAAAACAAATTACTTATCTTCAAACATTAACTATCCATTCATATTAACTAAATCCTACATTATATCTAACCATAGCTATAACAATACTGGGGAAAAGTCAAAGCTATATCAATTTCAAGGGCATAAATCAACTTAATTTCTTTCATTACTTGTTCATTTTATTATGTCTACCCTTCTCACATCAAAGATATCCAAGTATAACATGACAATCTTAAAAAAAAATTGTTAATTAACATATCATATTTGGGTATCAGTCAGATTAATTAATAAGAATTCACTTTAATTTAATTTAATTTTAATTTAATTTAATTTATTAGATTTTTATGCCGCTCCTCTCTAGAGACTCAGAGTCAATAACAAAAATTAACAAATATATCCCCATCATATCACCATTCTATTTGTTTTCTCATGATTTCATTATAGTACCTTATTCTATTTTTATTTTCCACTGTAAGCCAAGCCATCAGGCCTTAGTCTATTCATTTTCACTGTAAAAACAGTGTAATTATTGTGCCCTACTCTATTTATATTTTTCATTGTAAACCCAGTGTAATCATCATGCCCTACTCTTTTCATTTTTATTGTGAGCCCAGTGTAATCCTCATGCCTTAATCTAATTGTATTTTCTATTGTAAACCCAGTATAAACAACATTTCTCATTCTATTTATTTTCTTTTCACTGTATCTCAGTATATTCATCATCATCAATATATTCACTATAAACCCAATGTGGTCATCACTACTTTCTATTTCCATTATTCATCCCAATAGGTAATCATCATAATCTTACCCTATTTGTATATTTTAAAGTCTTTTAAAATATAAATCTCAATTTAGTAATCATACCCTATTTTATTTTTTTCCACAAGTACTGTTTAATTGACGCTCCATCTTTATACATTCTGTTTTCCCCAATCTATCTTTGTTTCCCTTTCCCAATGTAATCCCCAATATAATAATTCAAATAATCATTAACTTCAAAAGCATCCATTTATATCAAAAAATATTCTTTTGTAACTTTATCATTGTCCGTATTTTCTTCTGAAACTTTGGTTAAGTGAGTTTGGCCCCATTTTATGGCTTTTCTTGCCACCATTGATTAGTGAATCCCTGCAATTGTTAGGATTAGTAACATGGTAGTTATGTGAATTTGGATTCCTCATTGACCTTGCTAGTCAGAAGGTTGCAAAAGGGGATCAGGAGTCCCCAAGGACACTACAATCATCATAAATATGAGCCGGTTGCCAAGCATCTGGATTTTGACTACAGGGATGCTGCAACAATTGTAAGTGTGAAAAATGGTCATAAGTATTAGCATTCCACACTGGTCTTACAGCCAATGATAGAATACCAAACTTCAAACAGAATATATATGGCAGTGGTGGTTGTTCAGCCAATAACACAGATCAATATATCCTTGATATAACTTTTTGTTCAGCACCGTTGTAATGTTGTCACTAAATGAACTGTTGTAAGTCGAAGACTACCTGTATATTACTAAATCACACAACATGTTGTTATTACTTTATAACTTCACCTTTCCTGCATGATGGGCATTGACTGAAAGGATTGGATGCACATTGGCCCTAATCATCCTGTTTTTGATTCATGCCTTCAAAGCAGTGGTGGCTTACTATCAGTTCAACCTGGTACAGCAAACCTGTAGTAACTTCGATAGGAGGCTCCACCCACCCACCTGGACATCATCAAAAAATGCTCTGTGCATGTGCAGAAGCTTCTGCACATGCACAGAAGCATTATATATGCATGAAGCATACATGTGTTTCCTCACGCTCTCATTCCTGAACAGGTAGCAAAGATAAGTGAAACCCACTACTGCTTCAAAGGGTTATGCAGGTAGGCAAGCAGGCAGACAGGTGAATGGAAGGGAAGGGAAGGGAAGAGGGAAGGGATGGCGCAGCAGGTAGAGTGCTGTACTGCAGGCCACTGAAGCTGACTGTAGATCTGAAGGTCAGCGGTTCAAATCTCATCACAGGCTCAAGGTTGACTCAGCCTTCCATCCTTCCGAGGTGGGTAAAATGAGGACCCGGATTGTGGGGGCAATAGACTGGCTCTGTTTAAAAAGTGCTATTACTAACATGTTGTAAGCCGCCCTGAGTCTAACAAAAAGGGTGGCATAAAAATTGAATAAATAAATAAAAAATTGAATGAATAAATAAATAAAGGGAAGAGGGAAGGGAAGGAAAAGGAGGAAGAGAAGAAAGAAGGAAAGGAAGAAGGAAAATTTGGTCAGTGTAAGCATTAGCAATATTTTTCATTTTCTTTCCTTTAAATAAAAGATGACAGAATTTAAGGAACTTAAGAGCACCAAATGTTTGCTGTCTGTTTGAAACCTTGCACATTCTGGTCTAAGTTTGTGTAACACGTTGTTGGCAATTCTTCTGCAGTAATATGATTCAGAAAACTTGGAGATACAATTAATTCTTAATTTATAGTCACTTTGGGACCAGAACCTCTATTGCTATGTTATGCGGTCATTAAATGTATCATTTTGTGACCATACAATCTTTTTTTACCATTAAGAGAGTCATGCAGCTTTTTAATGAACCAGCTCTCCCCATTGACTTTGCTTGTTGGAAGCCTGAAGAGATGGTTGTAAATAATACATGATCTTGGGACACCGCAATGGTAATAAAATATATATTTTGTTACCAAGTGCCTTACTTGTGATGATACATCAATAGGTACACTGCAATAGTCATAAGTGTGAGGAATCTTTGGTTTTTCCTTTAGCGCCATCAGAAAAGTAACAAACGTTGTGAATCAAATATCAAGGATCCTTAAGGGCTCTTCAAATCTAGGATTACATTTCTAGAAAGAAAAAAAAACCAAGAGGTTTTACGGAAAAAAGAAAGAAAAGAAAATATTAGCTTTTTTGACAGCAGCCAAAAAGCCAATGCTATTCTACTCCTATTAATAGAGGGATAGAATCAAGATCACACAAAGTTTTACAAAGCCTTAGTAAGACCACATTTGGAATTCTGCACCCAGTAGAGAATTCCCACTCAGCACAATATAAAAAAGATGTTGAGACTCTGGAAAGAGAAGAGCAACAAGGATGATTAGATGACTGCAGCTAAAACATACAAAGAACAGTTATTGTTATGCCTAATCTAGTGAAAATGAAGACTAGAGATGACCTGATAGGAGTGTTCCAATAAATGAGGGGAATGGATAGAAACGAATCGAGGAGAGAAACAGGGGTGGGCAGGGGTGGGCCTCAAAAAATTTAGCAAGGGGTTCTCTGTAGTCACCCTCCTACACCCTGGGGAGGCATTTTTGCCCTTCCTGGGCTCCAGAGGCTTTTATCAAGTCTCTGAGAGGGCAAATATAGTTTTCCCAAGCATCTAACAGTTAGAACAATCAAGCAATGGAAAAGCTTGTGTTCAGAAGTTATGGATGCTCCATCACTGGAGGCTTTCAAAAAGAGACTGGACAACAATTTGTCTGAAATGGTATAGAATCTCTCCTTGAGCAGGGAGGTTGGACTAGAAGACCTCCAAGGTCCCTTCCAACTTTATGTTCTCAGTTTTCAACAACTGTGTGCTGTGTATGGGGGGGGGGAACATATTGAAAAGCCACACACCCCTTGGAAATAGGTGGTTAGCTTCCTCTAATTCTCAGGGGAGCAAGTGAAGATTGTGAAAATACAGGAAGTTGAATTAACTCAAATAATGCCCTTTTCTTGCCCAATAGATCAGTAACTGTGAAGAAATGTAGGCCATAAAAATTTCAAACATGTTCTTTTTAAGAGCCAAATGGACTTTCTGGTTTTCCTTTGAAGACATTTTGCTTCTCATTCAAGAAGCTTCTTCAGTTCTGACTGGATGGCAGGGGATGGAAGGATCTATACTCCTTGAAGACACCTGGTCATTTGCATTCTTTTTAGCAATTTATTAAGGTCACTAGGGGTTTTATTTGGATCCAGCACACCCCTATCAATGTCCATAATATTTGCACCTCTCAGGTGACTCTGGGGAGATAAATAAACTTCCAGGTGGCCTTAACAACTCACTAAAAGAATGCAAATGGCCAGCTGTCTGCAAGGAGTATAAATCCTTCCACCACCTACCATCCAGTCAAAGTAGAAGAAACCTCTTGGATGGGAAGTGAAACATCTTCAAAGAAAAACCAGAAACTCCAGTTGCCTTTTGAGAGAGGGGGGGGGGAAGCACCTTTGGGATAACCATGATCTGGATGACTGAGAATCTCCACAGACATTAGGCCATTAAAATTGAGCATTTGAACTGCAGCAGTTTTAACTGGTAGGTCACTCAAGTCACAAACTTAAATACTTACTTGGTCAAAAGCAGTGATGAAAACTTCTTGGTGGCTGCTGTTTCAAAAGGACAGCCCTACCAGATGACCAGTGGAGGGCTGCAAAAAGTTTTACAACCACACTGTGGGTGTGACTTATTTTGTGAGTGTGGCTTGTCCGCCATGTGACCAGGTAGGAGTGGCTTGATGATCATGTGTCCGGAGGGGTGGCTTAAAGGTCACGTGACTGGTTTAAAGGTAGCCAACTTGATGCCACTCACCTCAAGGGTTTGGTTAGGGTTAGGATGCCTGTCCTCTTCTTGCCTCAAAGAGGAATAATTTCCCTATTGATTTACTATTACTGAACATCCAAAATATACTATTTAATTCTATGTATATATGCCATATGTTTACATATATATTACACACAGGCACACAAAAATATATATTATCTACTACATAAACTATATGTGTATGTACACAGAGAGAGAGAGAGAGAGAGAGATACATACATACATACGCACAGCTCTTCTAAAATTATACACATTCATTTACTGCGATAGGAAAAAAAAAACAGAGCCCAGAAGGGGAAAAAAGAAAAAAAACCCAACATTTTTCTACCGGTTCTGCGTACCTGACCGTACCCGTAGTAGCCCATCACTGCAGATGGGATGACAGAAGTGAAACTAGTTTTCTGTCACTGGTATCTGGTCCTTCAGAATATTGTTTACCCCGTTTTATTCTGGAGCAAGTGGACACATTCTTAAATGAACAGTAGAGTAGAGCTTTTCTTGGTGCTCTTGGAGCATCACAGACATTTTGTAAAGAAAAGTTATACTGAAGGTTAGCATTGTGCCACAGGGCACTTGCCTTCCTTACTTGTTCGCATCACAACAGAAGTGTGTTTTTTACCTAGAAAAACATGCTCTGTTATGTCACACAGAACACCTGGAAATGACCTTCTGTTCATGCGTAGAAGCATTTGAGCATTCTGTGGGTTGGGTTTTTTTTTGCAAGCCCCAGTGACCGGAGGACCAGTTCAGTAGCCTGGGCTGCTGGTCATTGCTGCCAGTTTATTTATTTATTTATTCATTCATTCATTCATTCATTCATTCATTCATTCATTCATTCATTTATATTTATGTTGTTTGTTTGTTGGTTTGTTCGTTCGTTCATTCATTTATTTATTTAACTTCTATGCTGCCCAATCCCGAAGAACTTAGGGCAGCTTACAACAGCGGTACAAATATAATAATAAATACAAAAAAGTAAAAGAAGTCGAATTACCTGAGTTACCTGAGACTAAAACATAATGAACTAAAAAACTAATTAAAAAGTTATTATATAAAAAAGAAAAACACACTCATATACATAAATACCATTCTTACAGTTGGCCATCAAGCTGTGAATTTATGGCCCCTAGGCCTATCGGCAAAGCCAGATCTTCGTAGCTTTGCAAAAGGTCAGCAGGGTGGGAGCAGTATGGATATCGGGGGGAAGTTGGTTCCATAGAGCCGGGGTGGCTCTCCTCCGTGGCCCCGCCAACCTGCATTGCTTAGTCAACGGGACCCAGAGGAGGCCAACTCTGTGAGTTCTTATTGGTCTCTGGGAGGTATGTGGCAGGAGACAGTCCCATAAATAGTCTGGCCATGAGCCATGTAGGGCTTTATAAGTAATAACCAACATCTTGAATTGTACCTGGAGACTAATAGGAAACCAGTGCAGTTCGCAGAGCAAAGGTGTTATATGGGTGTACCGAGGTACACCTGTAACAGCTCTTGTGGCTGCATTCTGGACTATTTGCAGTCTTCAAACACATTTCAAGGGTAGCCCCATGTAGAGCGAATAGCAATAATCAAGACGGGAGGTGATGAGGGCCTGAGTGACTGTGCGGAGAGCCTCCTGGTCCAAGTAGGGCCACAACTGGTGTACCAGGTGAACCTGGGTGAAGGTCACCCTGACCCCAGCCAAAATATGATGACCAAAACTCAGCTGTGGGTCCAGGAGGACACCCAGTTTGGTGAGCAGTGGTAAATTTCTGCTACCAGTTCTAAAGTACTGATCCAAACTGGCAGCAATGTATCACTGCTATGCTACCATTCAAAATTTACCTAATTAAAATAAGCTAACTTCTGTTTCTCCACAACTTTAAGACGAATAGAGTTCAACTCCCAAAATTCCTCAGCCAACATAATCTAAGCAAATAAGCATAGGAGTAGCAAAGTTTCTGGCAGAGGACCAATGAAGGGTACTCTCACACTATGGTTATGAAGATTTTGTATTCCATTGATTGCCAACAAAGAGGCACAATTTTTAGTATCCTTTCACTGATGATAATTGTCCAATAGTTGTCAAGATATATGCAGATGAGTTGTTGCTTATCACTGGGTTATGTAACTCGAGAACAATTTGTTCCATCAACGTTAAACTGCAATAAGGCGCTAACCAAAAAATTGCACCTTAAAAAAATGAATTTCCTGACTGAAAGGAAAAGATGCATCATCTTTTTTTTCTGGAAATCACACAAAACTATAACATTTCCTTCCACTTGGATTTATCAGCTTCATGTAAGGAAAGGAATGAAAGAAAGAGAGAAAGGGAGAGAGGGAGGGAGGGAAGAAGGAAGGAAGGAAGGAAGGAAAGATAGATAGAAAGAAAGAAAGAAAGAAAGAAAGAAAGAAAGAAATTGTAATTTAAATTTGATCTGTTAGAAATGCAAAAAAGAGCAAGGCACCTTCTTTTACACATGGTCATGTCCTGAAGCAAAGAAATATTGGACAAAGATATACAACTGGTTACAGGAAATAACAGGAACAATAGAGTTCACTCCAGAACTTTTTTTATTGGGCATATTTAAAAGGCAATACGATAAAAGCATCAAGTATTTGATTTTGCACATTACTATAGCTGCTAGGCTTGCATACACATAATGCTGAAGGAACCCTAATTTACCCACCAAAAGCTTGATAATGAAGAAGATTTTTCATTGCACAGAAATGGACAAATTAATTATAGATCTTAGAGGATAAAAAGACTCATGAAACATGGGAAAAATGGTATAAACGGACCAATGATAGAAAATTGAAGAGAAATTGTGAGATGAAGATATAGAATGAGAAAATATTGTAGGATGATATATAAATTGTATAAATATAATAATGATGTACATAAAAGGTCGTACATCAGCTAAAAGAAATGTTACGATATGTAAAAGGCAAAAAATTAATAAAATATATTAGAAAGAAAGAAAGAAAGAAAGAAAGAAGCGATTTCATATCCAAAGTCTACTTCCCATTATTTCCACATCATTAAATTGTTGCCCCACAGTTTGTGTAACAACGGCAAAGGAAATTGCTCCACAAGCATAGGGGAACTAGATATTTGTGTACTTTTAGGTCACAGTGAGTTTGGGTGACACTGTTTATCATCTAAACTCTACACTTCAACTTGGGTGGGAAGTCTACCCATAGGGAGAATCTTCTGATAGAGTATGACAGGAACAAAGAACAGGCTGCAGTATCATACAAAAAGATCAAAACCAGTTAAATTAGAAGTGTTGAGTAAAACAATTATGTATCATTCAGTATTCAGTACTGAAGCTGGAACAGTAGGCTGGGATGAGGTGGGTGGATGAGGGGACACCCATGGGTGAAATTCAAAATTTTTGCCTGGTGGTTCTGTGGGCGTGGCTTGGTGGGCATGGCAGGGGAAGGTTACTGCAAAATCCCCATTCCTTCCTCATTTCAGAAGAAGGATACTGCAAAATCCCCATTCCCTTGCCACTGTAAAGTGTGCACTTCCAGGGCAACCCCGAACTGGTAGTGAAGGTAAGTAGAAACACACACACACGAAAAAAGGAGCCTTAATTTCTGAAGTGGGATGGTTTTGTTTCTTTTCCCAGTTTTTCCTCTAGTTAAGTTCTGACACTTCATTAGGTCAGCTGGCAATACTCCCAACACAGGCTTCTTTTGAATGTTCTTGGATGGAAAGCCCAAAAATTATCATAGGAGGGGACTGATTTACAGCCAGTTGTAGACAAGCAAAGAACTATGAGGCTTTTAATATGGAAGGAAAGAGCAGCATCTAGGATTCTAAGTTACCAGTGGTGGGATTCACTTTTTTTTATTACCGGCTCTGTGGATGTAGCTTGGTGGGTGTGGCTTGGTGAGAAAGGCAGAAGAAGGATACTGTAAAATCTCTATTTCCACCCCACTCCAGGGGAAGATTACTGCAAAACCCTCATTTCCTCCGGATCAGCTGGGACTCAGGAGGCAGAGAATAGATGGGGGCAGGGGCAGTTAGAATTGGTATTTACCAGTTCTCTGAACTACTCAAAAGTTTCACTACTGGTTCTCCAGAACTGGTCAGAACATCTGGAAACCCACCTCTGATTCTAACAATGTTTTCTGCTTCTCTTCTCTTTTTTCACAGTGCCTACTCCACCTTCTGACCTCCAACGGGACTATGGCTAATTGTATTGAAAACCAAAACAGTACGTCTACCAAGCCTCTGGCAGGAGCATCAATAGGCATAGGGGTGCTGACTCTTGCCTTCATCTTGGGATTTCCTGGCAATGCCTTTGTAGTGTGGACAGCCATCTGCAGGGTGCGCAAGCGGACGGTCACTTGCCTCCTCATTCTTCATTTAGCCATCGCTGACCTGGCGGTGCTCCTCACAGCCCCTCTGTTCCTGCGATTCCTTAGCGTCAAGAAATGGGAAATGGGTCAGGCTATCTGCCAAATCTGCTACTACATCTGTGGGGTCAGCATGTATGCCAGTGTTTACCTCATTGGTCTCATGAGTCTTGACCGCTGCCTGGCTGTTTCCAAACCTTTTGTTTCACAGAAAATCCGTACAAGACGTACCATCCGACTTTTGGTGTTTGCGATTTGGGTGATGAGCCTTTTCTTAGCGGCGCCTTCTCTTCTCTACCGAAAAGTAGTTACTTATAACAACACAGCATATTGCATGTTGTGTCACCAAAAAGACAAGGATTTGGTCTTCCACAACCTCTTTGAAACCATTACTGGGTTTCTGCTGCCTTTTGCCATTGTTGTCTACAGCTATGGGATGATTAGCCAACGACTCAAGGAGACCCGTTTCCGTCAAAAACGCCGGACCAGCCGACTCATTAGCCTCATTGTGATCGCTTTCTCTCTTTTCTGGCTTCCTTACCATATTGTCAATCTTTTAGATGTGATAGGTCTGTTGAGCAACTCACCAAAAGTTAAAAAAGTAGGGAGGATGGCTAGGCCCATTTTGGTGGCTCTTGCCTTCTTTAGCAGCAGTGTCAACCCCATCCTTTATACTTTTAGTGGAGGTCACTTCATTCGATCATCTGGTTTTGGTTTCATGGCCAAACTCTTTGAAGGAACAGCCTCAGAGGTGTCCAGCGCAAAGCACGGTACCATTCGGGACAGAGATGTCAAGAGAGAACCCTTAAATGATCAGAAACCTGAGTCATTAACTATGTCTACTAACCGTACAGATAGTAACGCAACTCAGGAAGTTGAAAAAGGCTTGAAGCTGCTCCCATCAACTTGAAACTATGGACAAGAGTGCACATTCAGAATTTTGTTATCATTTTTTTAAGGTCTTCTGAAGTACTATAGAAATGTTATTTCTTACTCAATTATATTTTGTACGAGGTAGGCAGTTTCATTTCTTACTCATTTCATTCTACAACATGGCTTGCATTCATTGGTAAGGAATTTCAGGGACTAAATAGGAAGGGTTTGGGGATTTTTTTAATATGTTGTTATATTATAATATTATGTTTAGGAAGGATTTCCAAGGATTTTGCAAGAACAATGAAAACCTCTCTGAACATGTGAAAAGATGAATCGATGACTTTGTGTTCATTAGGTGCTAACTGTGAAGTTTCCGAAAGATGCCCTAATTAATTCATGAGCCATGAGCCAAACCCCAAAAGAAATATAGTAATTTATTAGGAGCAACATTTCGGCAATACTCCGATGCAGTCAGAACTGAGCTCACGTAAGTTACATGCCCTCATGACCCTATTTCCACACTGGCCACTAGCCTTTAGAGACCATGAAACTTGCATTCCAGTTTGTCCCCATCCTAATTCTACATCTAAAAATCAGTGAGGGGGTTTGTCCAATTTTACTTTTAAACAAACATAAGCCCTTGGTTTCATCTTTTCTTTACTTTCAAATCAATTGGCACAAATTTTGTGGAACACTTCCCTCCCTGTTTTTATGCATTAATTTGCAATTATCTTGACACATGAAAAAATATACTTAATGCTTTGTTTACCGTTGGTATTCCCTCTTGAAACCTTCCCTCTTTTCATCATTTATTTATCTACTTTTGTTAATATTTTTGTTAGTATTATTGAAGTGTTTTGTTGCTCTGAATCTTGTTATTTCATCTTTCTCTCTCCTCTCTCTCTCTCTTGCTTATCTATCTATCTATCTATCTATCTATCTATCTATCTATCTATCTATCTATCATCTATCTATCATCCATCATTTATCTATCTCTGTCTCCAGAGATGTCCTCAACTTACAACCACAATTGAGACCAGATTTGGTTGCTAAATGAATGGATGCAAGCTAAGGAAGGGGATGTGAGGATGCTGTCTCTTTAAAAAGCCTTAAATGTGATAAACCTTACCAGCTTTGTCTGCCAAGCTGGCAGCAAGCTTTGAGACAGCCCTGACTTCCTGAATCGAAATAATTAGACTATTTAGCCCTTCAAGGAGGCCAGTGATGCTTTTGAGATTGGAATAGTATTTTGATTTCACAAACATGGTATTTCAGAATACCAAAAAGATACCAAAAACGACTCTTGAAAACAGCCGTGTCTTTCCACAGAATCTTGTGATAGATACATTGGAAAAGGCATGGCTGCATTCAAGAGTTGCAGTTAGGGCCCATCTTTCCTTTCTTGTGTACTGGAAAACATATTTCTTTCAAATTTCAGGTAGTCTTTGACTTATAACAGTTCATTTGGTGACCATTTAAAATTCAAATAGCACTGAAAAAAGGGACCGTTTTTCACACTCACAACCATTGCAGCATCCAAATAGTCTCATGATCAAAATTCAAATGCTTGGCAACTGATTTGTGTTTATGATGGTTGCAAGAAAAGGGCATGCTTATGATCCCCTTTTATGACCTTCTGACCAGCAAAGTCAATTAGGAAGCCAGATTTACTTAAAGAATAGAATAGTAGAGCAGAGCAGAACAGAACACAATAGAATAGAATAACAGAATTGGAAGGGACCTTGGAGATCTTCTAACCCAACCACTGCTTAGGCAGGAAACCCTGCACCACTTCAAACAAATGGTTATCCAACATCATCTTAAAAACTTCCAGTGTTGGAACACCCACAACATCTGGAACAGGGATGGGTTCCACTTACCTTTCCCACCAGTTTGCATCAAGACTTTTCATGCATGCGAACCCATTCCATTTGCGCCCATACATCTCATGCAAGTTCTCTTCCACGCATGCTGAATAGCAGGATTCATCTTGAAACACAGCTGAGGAGCTGATCAGCTATGCTTCAAGTGAAGAAATAAAGGTCACTATTAACCTAGAGGAGGGTGGGAGGGCTCTTTTCCAAGAAGCGAAAGAGGAGAAAAATCACCAAAAATTCACCCCAAAAGATGGCGGCACCCACGGACCAACGCCGACCGAACCTGATGCCATCATCACCTCACCAGTGGGTCGCTAACATTTTTGGTGATCTGGTCTGAACTCACGGGATCCTACCCCTATTCTGGAGGCAAGCTGTTTTTATTGATTAATTGATTTAACTGTCAGGAAATTTCTCCTTACTTCTGAGCATGTGTGGAAGTGAAAAGCATGATGAGAGCAGGTTCATGGACATGGCCAGCCAGCTATCTCTGTCGGTTTGGTAAGTGGGCGGAGGGGGGGGAATTCCTGCTAGGAATTCCATCATGATCTCACCTCTGTTTGAAGCCTGATGCAGCAGAATTAATTTTCTGATAAGAAGCAAGAGGAGATTCTGCCATGGCTGCATCCAGGGGTGGGTTGCTGCCCGGATGAGGGGGTGGGAGAATGCAGTGGGGTAGCAAAAATGGAGATCCACCCTAGAACACCCAACTTGCACTGAAAGATGATGAAAGAAAATACAGGGCGTCCTGCATAAACCACGCCCACAGTGTGGTAGTAAAAATTTTGGTAGCCCTTCATTGCCACGGAAGCTGAGTAAAGACGCTGAGACATTGTATGGATTAAATAAAGGGTCATTTAAATTTAAATAACGTAACTTTAAATACATAAATTTAAATATTTAAATTCAACTATAACGAAGGACCTGCAGAGGCCAAAACTCACGGGGCGGAACTTCCTGCCAGAATCTTCCTTGGCAACATTGGGCATAACTCCTTGCTGAACCAGGTGAAGGTAGCCACCTTCACCTGGATCCAAGCCACATCCCTTTTGTCGTGTGGAAGGATCTCACCCTCCCATCTGCAAGGGAAATTGGATCCGGTGAGTCCCATGGGCCTCCTCTCTCCAATCCCCGACGTTGTTCCTGGAGAGAGGTGGTCCATCACCCTTTAAAAAGATGCCCAAAGGAGCATGCTCAGTCGCTTCTACTGTCCATTTCCGCCCCTAACCTGCCAACCCCAGTGACCAAAGGGAGGCCTATTCTAAAATCTATGTGCGCCGCACCCCCTAACCATTCCATCCATTCCCTCAGTGTGGAATAGGTGAAAAAACGGCCGCCTCTAAAGGGGAGGCCGCAAAAAATTCCTATTTGGCCCCGAAGCGACCTCCTAGAGATACACTGCTAATCGCGGAGGACGGGCAGGTGTTCACTTTCGGAGGCAACCCAGCAAGGGGGAGGTCCAGTTCAGATCGCCCTTAAATAGGGTGATCTAGGACCTCCCCTTGCATCCAGGAGGCAGCGCACCTCTTTGGCACACTGCCAAAAGCCGAACTTCCGGTTTCACTGGAAACTGGAAGTTCGGGGCCCTGTGGAGCTGCCAGCAGCGTCTCCCTGCTCTGGGGGCAATTTCGGCCAGCGGTTTAAGCCGCCGGTCGGGCATCTGGTTGCATCTCATCTATCCAAATGTCATCAGCTGATAGCCTGACATTAGTGCAAAATGTGGATGGGGAGAGATTGGAATGTCAAGAAGGAGGGAGGGATGGAAACCCAGGTGAACCCTGTCAGAAGCCAGCAAAGATCAACTAAGGATATGCAGAGATGGGGAACTTGGAAATGAGCACCTGTTCCCTAAACAATATGCAGGAATGTGGTTGAAAATTTGCAGATAACTTCTGGGGGTGGGGCAGGGGAAGAAAAGAGAGGGGACTTTTCCTTTGTGTTGTTTGCACAGGAAAACCTCAGATTTGCTTTGCGCTACTTCTGTAACTATTTCAGTGTCAGTAAAGTATATTATTGGCAAAACAAATGGCCAGGATTCTGTATTTGCTAGATGACTGAGTGGAAGCGATGACAGATTCTTGCAAAGTGGACAAACCCATTCTTCACAGTTTTATTGAATGCAGAGTTGCTTTTCAGGAATTGAAATACAGTGGCCTGCATCGTTTTGTGCAGAGTTCAGCATGCATGTGTGTCACTTCTCCAGTGAGAGGTACAATGGCCAATTTGCTTCTGCGTGCAATTCAAGGTGCTGGTTGTTACTTTTAGAGCTCTTCATGGCTTGGGAATAAGTTATCTGATCACATTCAGCTGAACCAGGATAGGTTCTAACTTACCTTGCTTCCAGTTCTCTTCTTCCCATGCATCAAGTGCCTGCTTTGTGTGTGTGTGCATACATGCACAGTGTTAATAACTGAGCTGCGCATGCACAGAAACAAAAAACAGCTTCTGCACATGTGCAGAAGTGAAAAACAAGATGGCAGCATCTATGGTGCCACCAAGAGAGCCAGTTTTGGGGTATGCTCATCCCACTATTGCTGCCAGTTCAGCGAGCGGGGGAAAATTCCTGCTACCTGTTCTATAGAGCTGGTCTGAACTGGCAGGAACCCATTTCTGACCTAAACCTCTAGAGCAGGGAGGCAAGGAATGTTGTGGGTCCTGTCCCCTAAGGAAGTACATCTGGTGGGACCCAGAAGAAGAGCCTTCTCTGTGGTGGCTTCCTCTCTTTGGAATCTCATCCCTTCAGAAATTAGATTGGCCCCCACTTTGACACTCTTTTGTAAAGCCCTGCAGACCTGGTTTTGCCAGCAGGCCTGGGAACCCAGAGCGAGATGGAGTCCATCAAACGGCTCATTTGACTGTATTGTCACCTGGTTGGGTTGATGGCTTATTGTTTTATTATTTTTATTTTCTATACTGTGTTTTTTATTGCTTGTCACTGTGATCAAGTAGGCAGCTATATAAAATGTCTAAATAAATAACATGTTTCATTTGGCAACTTTCAGGTTCTCTTATAACTCATTTGTAACTCTTTAAGGCAACATTTAAGAGCTCTTCTCTTTTTCTGGTAAAAGCAAAGCTTTTATACTCCCACCAATAAAAAAACTGGCCAAGAACTGTAGTTCTTAGGAGAAAGGCCTGCAACTCTGTAAATGTTAACAAAAAAACCAGGTGACACAAAACAGGCGACACAAAACTAACCAAATAAGTCCTTAAGATGTACAAATAAAATAGATAATACTGTTTATTTTATTTCGCAAGAATTTAAATATGCCAGCTTTGGTTGTAAAGAGGACACACACACACAGTATGAGATAGAGAGGGGTTGGAGCACACAGAACTGGATTAGAGAGACTTTTTTCTGGCAAGGTCTCCTTTTACATCAGCAAAAGACACCCCATAACACATTTCCTGGAAAACTGACAAGAGATTTCAAGTTTTTTTCTTTTCTTTTACTCATTGTAAATTACTGGAAATCTCAGCTACGGAGATTTCAGGAAGAAGTTGCTCCTGTTGTATTCAGGTCAACGCCAGCGCAATTCACGAACTCAACCATGTGGCAGAAATAGGGGATTTTTAATCCTCAGAAAAGACCTCATCTATTAAATATAATACTTTAAGGCAGTGGTTCTCAACCTTTCTAATGCTGCGACCCCTTAATACCATTCCTCATGTTGTATCGTTCCCCAACTATAAGTCTAGTGCCAATTCTCCCAACAGTGCTTTAAACTGATTGGCAGGAAGGTCAGAGGGATACCCCTATTGAAAACGCCTGATTGATTGGATTGGAAGAATATGTTCCAAGGTGCCAGAATAGAAGCTTTAGTTCCTAACACCATGGGAAATTTGTCTTTTTTCCATGGTCTTAGGCAACCCCTGTGAAATGTTTATTCAAACCCCAAAGGGGCCCCAGGTTGAGAATCACTGTTTTAAGGAGGAAATGTTGACTGTCACAGCCTTCAACTGTTTAGCAATGTTTTTCCTAAGTTTTCCTTTTAGCATTAGATAAGCAGGGGTCCCCAAACTTGGCAACTTTAAGACTTGTGGACTTCAACTTCCAGAATTCTCCAGATGCTGTGCTGGCTGGAGGATTCTGGGAACTGAACTCCAGAAGTCTTAAAATTGCCAAGTTTGAAGATCTCTGAGCTAAGGGATGCTGGAAGTTATAGATTAGCATTTGGAAGGTCATGGATTTTCCATTCCTGCTTAAAACCACAATGCAGACATTAAATCTCAGTGCCATATACTCACTTTTTATGTGTGTGTAAAGTTTATGCTGCAATTGTTTAAAACACATTTGCGTCTCCCTCTCCCCCAACTCTACATTTAGTTCAAAAAGTGACTGAGAAAGGAGAAAGAGGGTGGGAGAGAGGGAGGAGTGACAATAGCTAAGTTGCAATATCTCAGGGGTTGCCACAAAGAAGAGGGAGTCAATTTATTCTCCAAAGCAGCTGAAGGCAGGGCGAGACTGAATGGATAGAAACTAATCAAGGAGAGAACCAACCTAGAACCCAAGATAATTTTTTTGAAGGTTATAACAATTAATTAATGGAACAGCTTGCTTCCAGAAGTTGTGGGTGCTCCAACAGTGGAAATTTTTAAGAAGAATCTGAAATGGTATATGTTTCCAATACTCTGCCTGAGCAGGGTGTTGGACTAGAAGATCTCCAGGGTTCCATTTATTCTTTTGTTCTGAAACAAGAAAGGAGAAGAAAGAGAAGGGGAGAAGGGAGCAAGGAGATCCCCTTAGTTGTTATGCTCCTTTAACCACATGAACCTGCTTTAAAACTTGGCCAGGCAACCATATGCCAGCATTGCAAAACACACAAACCACAAAAAAAAGAAGAAGTGTTGCTGGGGCACCAAGCAGGAAATTGACCTAGAAAGAATGGCAGGAAGTGGTAGCATTTTCTGTTGTCAATCTACTTCCATCAGATATATCTGAGTCAATACTCAACCAACTCTTTGCAACTAGAGAATACCCCAGTTATACTACTAGAATAATAACTTCTCTATTGCCCTTATTCTCAAATTATCCTTAAAAGTGACCTGCCTGTTGAAATACCTGCACAACCCATAATGTCATGCACTCAAATGGCTCTATGAAGCCAATCTTCAATTCTGTTGGAGAGTGGATTGAGTTCAAAGCTCTTCTGGATATGATGGTTGGGAATTGGTAATACCAGTACAGATCAGATTGAAAGGAGGTTGTGAACAAGCCATCATCAAGCACTGCAGATTGGTAAACATGTAGAACACTGAAGATCCTCAAAGAAGGATCCTTTGCCTCCAAATTGACAGACGAATTACAGCTTTCTTTCTTCAAATCAGGAGAAAGTTCTAACTTGTCTTCTCAAGAGGATCACCAAACACTCTTAGTGGCTTGCTTCTGCTCACTTGCAATTACAGTCCAACATGGGTCTGCTGTGGTGATGGAACTGGAAGTTTCCTCATAGAAGACAAAATGGGACTTCCTTGGGCTCTGCCTTTCTCAATTTGCATGGTAAGTGCCTCTTCCAACAGAACCAGAAAGTTCTGTTAAAATAAGCCACCTCCTGTCCCACGGGTACCAGGAGGAATTCACCAAGAATTCACACTCTCGAGAGTCTCAGTTTCATTGCATTAGATTTAACTCAACATTGGTGCTTGGGAACAAGAACGGGCTGTTTCTGTGCAGACAAAGTAAGTTCTTAGTTCACCTTTGCCTTTGACCTTGATAACCCCACGAAGGGAGCAAGTGTAGCCTAATGTCTCCAAAGCTTTAGCCGTTTCTTCTGTAACCTAGAAGAAGAAAGAAGGTATATTTAAAGGTGGTTGATATAGCTACAGCTAAATCACTGAGTCTTCAGCAATACATTTTGGGGAGAAACCCCTGCAGTTTGTATGGCAAGAGTTAGTACAGAGGTGTCAAACTCAAGGCCCATGGGTCAGATCTGCCCTTCAGAATGCCTGGAAACAGCAAAGGACTGGACCTACCAGCAAAAACAGAGCTCGGGAAGGTGGCTAGGTTTGCATTTGTGTAAAAATGGAAAGCAACAAAAGCCCCTTTTGAAAGGGAGGTGATAAAAGAAATTGGATTGTGCAGAAATGAATAGATTGACAATGAAAATTAAAGATAAGGGAGATTCTGAATATTATAATGTATGGGGGGGATTTATAATTGGTTAGAAAATGAATATGTATAGAAAATAAGTAATATTGATTAAATTGGAAGAAAATTGAAAGTGGTAGATCCAGGTGATAAAATTAGATAGTTGAGGAGCAACATTAAGACTGTTGTTAATATATCTAAGAAAATTTAAGAAATAAGCATAGATGTGGATATTGGGGAGGGAGGGAAAGGAGATTAAGAGAAGCACCGATAATTAAATGGGATTAGGGACATAAATTACCTGTGTGTTAATTATAAATTGGATTGTGAATAGATAAAATTGGAGAAAGGTTAAGGGGGAGAAAAGGAAGTAGAGAAGGAAGGGGAAAAGGGGAGAGGAGGGAAGTAGGAAAGTGGGAGAGAAGGAGAAAGAAGGTAGAGGAAAGAAAGGGAGAGGAGGGGAGTGATATGATATAAAGGGGAAAATAAGTGGGTAATTAAGTATAAAAGGTGCAAATTAAAATATGGGTGTATGTTATATTAAATAGCAATGTATAATTATGTGTATTTTGTTAAGAATTAAGGTATATGTATGGATGTATTGTGAAGAAAAACAATAAAAATTATTTTTAAAAAATCGAGTTTGATATCCCTGAATTAGTACATTCCACGGACTCTTTGACTCTGCCTAACTTAATTTTTTTAAAATTTTGACTGAAGATGTTACTTGGATGAGTAATGAAATGAATCAGTTTCATAAACTTTGGTCCAGTTGCCATGTGATGGCGAATCTATGGCTCGGATGCCACAGGTGGCACGCATAGCCATATGTGCTGGCATGTGAGACATTGCCGTAGCTCAGTTCCAATGTGCATGTATGTGCTGGCCAGCTGATTTTTGGCTTGCACAGAGGCTCTGGGAGGGTGTTTTTGGCTTCCAGAGAGCCCCTGGGGGGGGGGGGCGTTTTTACCCTCCCCTGACTCCAGGGAAGCCTTTGGAGCCTGGGGAGGGTGAAACACGAGCCTACTGGAGCCACCAGAAGTTGGAAAACAGGCATTTCTGGACTCCAGAGGGCCTCAGGAGGGGAGCTCTTTTCGCTCTCCCAAGGCATTGAATTATGGTGTGGACACTCACGCGTATACGATAGTATGCACACACATTCTTTCAGCACCTGAGGGGAAAATGGTTCGCCATCACTGATTTAACCATTTTAGATAAAGCTATACAATTATTTTTGTCCTCTCTCATTACCAATTTTAACTTATTTATTACTATTCCTTTCCAAATGAATGGTTTAATTTTTTATTAATGGGAGAAGATACTTTGGAAAAAAAGATACTTTTTTTCAAAAAGCAATTGGATTTTGTTTTATTATTCTTTGAAAACATTTTGCTTCTTGGATGAGAAGCAAAATGTTTTCAGGAAAACAATAACAACAAAAAGAAAGTCCAATTACCTTTTTTATGGGGAGGAAGCATATTTGGGACAAACCTGATCTGGATGATTGGGAGTCTCCATAAATTTTCAAATGAAATGCCTCAACAGAAAAAAAAGAAAATGGGCTCACCATGCTGTCCACAAAGCTGTTCTCTTAGTCGGGTTGGTTTCAACCAGATTAAGCAGCTGACTAACATAGAAATTAAATTGATTTGTTATGATCGGGTGAAACGGTGTAAATAATTATTAGCTTCAGTGCCATACGTGGAATAATTCCTTCCTCTTTTTGCAATCTCCAGAATCCTTCTGATCCCACCCTCCTGAATTACAGCAACATAGTCATTAAAGATACAGTAGAATGAAAAATGGAAAATCACCTCCAGAGCTTAATATATCTCTGAATATTTTGCCCCTATTGATTATGGCTGTACTGTGGTTTCAAAGGCAACCAAGGAATGAGAAAGATATTAAATATATTGTTGTTGGTTTCAATTAGACTCGAATGAAAAAAGCTAAGGGGAAAGCTGTTAGATAGGGTGAATGGAAGAGGCAGGTCGAAGTGGCTTCAAAACAACAGCTCTTTATTTGGCAACTATTTACAACCCAGCAAAGGCTCTGTCTGATAACCAGCCCTTTTATAGGGAGCTGCCAGACAGTCTAGCCAATCAGCAGCAAGTATTTTCCTTCCAGAATGGAGGACCTGACTGAAGCCTACGTGCTTCAATCTGAGGATGTAACAGTAGCATTGAATTTGGAGGTGTTAGATACACTGGTACAATTACTAATAATAATTTCTAATGCACTTCAGGCAAAGACTTTCTTTTAACACTTCCTGTAGAACAGACCTGGGCAAGGGGAAGCCTGCGGGCTGCATCTGGCCCACCTGCTGTCTGTGACTGGCTCACCCACTATCTGTGACTAGTCCGCGGAGGTCGGGGTCCGCTCCAGTGCGAGGATGAAAGAGCTCACCGCGTCTGCCAGGACTCCTCCGGTTCCTGCTTTCCTGATGAATCATGAGGAAGGCAGGAACTGGAGGAGTCCCAGCAGACGCGGTGAGCTCTTTCATCCTTGCATTGGAGCAGACCCTGACCACCTACCGAGAGCAGCCAAGTACAGAAACCACGCAAACACTCCAGCGCAGTGACTGTGGTGCACCGTGTTGCCGTAAAGCAAACAATTAGGGATCTGTAGTGTGGGTCTGGGTGTTTAGGTCAGGCCAGGGTCCGGCCCTCTAAAACCATCCCAATTTCTCATGTGGCCCCATGGCACAATTAATTGCCCACCCCTGCTGCAGAAGATAGGAAAGAAAACATATATTGATTCTGCAGAAGATGTATCTGGGTTTTTGGGAGGTGGGTGAATTAAAAAGTGGACCTTTTTGTGGTATTATATTTGCATATATCACTTGCAGGCATGTGGATGGTGAACATCCACATGTGCCCCCTGACTACAGTAAATGTAGTTCGGGGGCCTCTAATTTGGCAACTTTAAGAATTGCGGACGTTTGTATTTTGTACAGGAAAATATAATGGGTAGTATATGTACACTGGCAAATAAATGTATGTTAACTAGCGGGGGGAAAGAAAAAAATGTGGACTTTATCACCCAGAATTCCTCAGCCAGCAGCATTTGCCAAGTTTGAAGACCTTTCATCTAGGTTATTCTGTAGAATGTGAAATGATGGCAAGGAAATGACAACAGCTTTGATTTGCTGAGCTACAGCCAACATGAATGAAGGCCACACTACGTGATATGTGGGTGGGTGACTCTTCATTAGCATGACTGGTATAGATTATTTTCTCTAATGGAGTAGTCGGCCTTGAGGCAATCAGCCATAAGGCACAACATTCCTGGAGTCTATTGGCATTCAGCTCCATAACCTTGAACTGAAAGTACAACTGCATTGTACGTCACCCAGAGTTGTTTTCTGTGCAATGCGCAGCCGTATAAATTTGATTCATAAATAAATAAAATGAAAAAGAGCAAATGTCATACAAAAAATATCCATAGAGCAAAAACACTACAGAAAATATTCCCTTTAGTGGAAAGCCTCATATCAGACAAACATATTGTGTGTGGGGGGGGGGGGGGATTGCACAAAAATGCATATCTAGGATAATGTTCTGTGGAAGCCACTAGAAAAAATGTACATATAAAAAAGATATAATAAAACAGTACAGTGTTCCCTTGATTTTTGTGGGGGATGCGTTCCGAGACCGCCCGCGAAAGTCGAATTTCCACGAAGTAGAAATGCGGAAGTAAATACACTATTTTTGGCTATGAACAGTATCCCAAGCCTTCCCTTAACACTTTAAACCCCTAAATTACCATTTCCCATTCCTTTAAAACCATTTAGATTATTACTCACCATTTGTTTATTTATTAAAGTTTACTTTAAAAAATGTTTTTTAAAGGCAGACAAAAATTTGGCAATGACATATTGATGTCATCGGGTGGGAAAAACCGTGGTATAGGGGGGAAAACTGCGAAGTATTTTTTAATTAATATTTTTGAAAAACCGTGGTATAGATGTTCCGCGAAGTTCGAACCCGCGAAAATCGAGGGAACACTGTATATCAATAATTTAGTTTTGAACTCTGAAGTACTGTATTTAATTCTCTTGGAGTGTAGAACTGATGTTAGCTTAGTTGGGTAACGAAACATTTGCACGTATGTTCAGAGAGCATAAAAAATAGATTAATGGATAAATTCCTCAAAAAGATGATTAAAAAAAATACTACCATCACATTTTTTAAACAAAGCAATAGAGATAAGAAGAACAAGATAATTTTCCTATCATAAATTCACTGAAAAAGATAGACATTTTCAATAGCCTGGCAGCCAGCCTCCAGCAGAGTTCAGCCAGATGTCTTTGAGTATAAACATATGTAGATCTTCATCTCCCTTCTTTTGAAGGATGAATTCCAGGAACAAAGGAAAGGATGCTACATTTCCATATTACTATTAGGAGGAAGAACCATGCTAGACGTTCCTTTCAGTAACTTCCAACTCTGGCTACATTTACTATAATTATATTTCATTTAAATCTGTTGAACGGTCACAACAATAGAATCAGGAGTTCTAAAACACAGAAAAGGAGACCGTACAGAAAGACTTTGTATCTACCTGTATTTTCCCCAGAACTCCTGTGCTCTCCATTCGACTGGCCACATTCACAGTATTTCCCCAAAACACAGAAAAGGAGACCGTACAGAAAGACTTTGTATCTACCTGTATTTTCCCCAGAACTCCTGTGCTCTCCATTCGACTGGCCACATTCACAGTATTTCCCCAAATATCATATTGGGGTTTCTGAGCTCCAATGACACCGGCCACAACTGGTCCATGGTTTATACCTGCAAAAATTTCCAGAGTTTCACTGGCCGTCAATTGAATTAAGCAAGGATATAAGTCATGTTAGATCAAAAGTTCATACAAGTTCTTCATGATCAACTCCCTTCTCACATTCCTGTTGCTACCTCCTTCATTACTACATTTCCTAAAATGAATGCACACCATCAATCCAAATACTTATTCAAGAACCTAACCTTTGTAACTGTTAAGTTAGGGTTAAATTGGGTGAAATGCTACTGGTTTGGGCCTACTAGTTGTGGCGGCTGCTGGTAGTTTGGAGAACCCATAGCAGCAGCCATTCGAGGGTCTGCCACCCACCCAGACAACATCGTTTTCTTTTTTTTAACCCTCTGCATATGTCCATGTGCAGGGGATGAAAAAGTGCATACAATGGTGGTGTACTTCCAAACTGTTTAGCAATATAAGTAGATTTCATGCTAGGTTGAATGTCTAGCTTCATGACTTCAGCTCTTTATTCAAGTCTTGTTACATCTCTATATTGGCTGTTTGGCAGCACCCTCTTTTAAAGGTAGCTGTCAGGCAGCTCTTCCACTGAGCTGCTCTATTCTCCTGCCTTTCATTTGGACCAATTACTTTGAACCCTGTATTTTTTCCTGTTTCAATGCAGACCTTAGTGAAGCCTTCATCCATATCATATTTAACAATGCCTTTTCTAGGCTTTGAGGAAGAAGTTCCTCTACAGCAGAATGTCAAACTCAATTTCATTGAGGGCCACATCAGGGTCCTGTTTGACCTTGGAGTGCCAAAATTGGCATGGCCAGGGGTGGGCATGGTGATGGTGGGCATGGCCAGCTCAATGTTACTTGTGTCTGGGACACCTATGGTGGCCAAATGTCAAGGTAGGACTTCCCTTTTCCTTCCTTGCTCTCTTTCCATCTTTCTTTTCTTTGATTTCCCTCTTTCCTTTTCTCCTTTTCTGTTCCTTCTTGCATGCTTAAAATGCACAAGGGGAAACATTTCTCTTTTTGTTTTGCTTTTAGTTTGTTTTGCTAGTCTGGTCCAACTGATAGAGAAGGTTTAAGGTCATGTAATGCTTTTTCAACTCGGTCTTCAGTGAAGTCTACTTGGGTTAGGTCGTTGAGGGAGTTTGAGTTGCAATTGATGAAATTGGGGGATGAGCCATTGCTGTTAACAAAGACAGAGCCAAAGAAAGAGTTGAGGAGGTTGGCTTTGGATGAATCATCGTGGTATTCTTTGTTGTTGGGTCCTTTGAGAGGTGGGATAGGTCTAGAGTTTTTGAGTTTATTGCTGACAAAGTTGGAGAAAGCTCTATTAGATTTGTTGTGTAGGAGTTTTCCTCTTGTTTGCTGTAGTAGTTCAGGCATTCTGCTTTTATTTGATTGCAAATGCTTTTATAACGGCTTTTGAAGTTGGAAAATTTTCCTTTTTTGTTTTTCCTCCAGAGATATTTTTTTCTTGTTTGTAATTTTCTTATTGAGATGGGGAGGTTATTTTTTTTGTTTATGGTACATGTTAGACGTACATGAAGTCTGATGATAATTTTCATTTCGAGTAGGAATGTGTTGTAGTGGTCATCAGTAGTGTAGCATTCAGAGAATAGAGTTTTCCAGTTTAATGTTGAGAGGTGGGCTTCAATGAGTTCGTAGTTCGCTTTTTTGAAATTGAATTTTGGTGTTGTATTATTTTGGTGGATCATAGTATGGCTTAGGTTGAGACTGAAGTTTATCATGCTGTGGTCACTATTGGAAAATGATTCTGTTATTTGTAAGCCATATATTGCACTTTTGCTGTTGCAGAAGATGAGATCCAGACAGTTATCAAGTCTAGTATTGTTAGTTACTAGTTGGTCGAGTCCCAGATAGGTGACGGTATTATATATAGTAGAATGGATGGGTTCTGTGCTGCATTCATTTAAGGACCAGTTAATGTGTGGTAGGTTAAGGTCTCCGAGAAAGATAATGGGGTATAGGCAGTTGTTAGCACCTGGTTAGGACTGGAAAGAAACTTATTCAGAGCAGGTTAGAGCAATGAAAAACCCCAGCAGAGACTTAGGGCTCTCTTCGCAGAGAGAAATAATGAAAGAGCCTGCAAGGTAAGAGCTGGGAAGATTGTTAGAGCTAAGGGCTTTAAAAAGAAGCTACATTCAGAGAATAAGACACACCCAAATGATCAGTCTCTTTTAGGGAGAAAAACTGTGTGCCTTTTACTCCGAAAAATATGGTATATTCATCAAGCATAAAATGATACCACACTTAGTAATAGTCAAGATTACTAACAAGCTATCTAATTGTACTAGGAAACAAACTTTTTGAGTCATTTTTGGATGACTGGACAGCTTCCGTCCCTCTGGCTAGTGCTCTGGCAGCCCGGTTGAGGACATTAGATAAGTGTGAATGGAAAGGTGTGTGTAAGAGGAAGTAAAGATATTTTATAATCGGTAAAAAATTGATGTTATTTTAAATTCCCTGGATCTCCATGTATTTCATGAACCAACTAGGTAATGTCATCAGTGTTAGAAGGGAATGGGATTGGAGGAGGAGGAAGAGGAGGAGGAAGAGGAGGAGGAGGAGGAGGAGAACTATGGGGTCTTTCCTAAGTTTGGTTGCTCTCTGAGCTTGGTTGTTTTATTGTAGGCATTTCATGAACCAACTAGGTAATGTCATGAGTGTTAGAAGGAAGTAAGGTTTGGAGCAGGAGGAAGAGGAGAACTATGGGGTCCTTCCTTGATACTCTCTGAGCTTGGTTGTTTTCTTGTAGGCATTTCATGAACCAACTAGATAATGTCATCAGTGTTAGAAGGGAGTGGGATTGGAGGGGGGAGGGGAGGAGGAGGAGAAGGAGGGAGGAGAAGGAGGAGAACTGTGGAGTCCTTGGTGCTCTCTAAAACTGGTTGTTTCCTTGCAGATGTTTCATGAACCAACTAGGTAATGTCATCAGGGATAAGAGAGTGAGATTTGGAGGAGGAGGAGAGGACTATGGGGTCCTTCCTTGATACTCTCTGAGCTTGGTTGCTTTCTTTTCAGACATTGTTTATGTCTCAGTGTTCAGTTGAAAGCTATTTGAATGTGGCCATTTTCCTGTAAGTACATGAGTGAGTGACCATAAGCTGAACCCGCCAACATGTCTTATAGCTCAGCTCCAGAAGAAAAATAATTTGATTTTCACACCAGCTTCCCCTTTTTGTCCAAAAATATAATTCCTGTTTTCATAGTATTGTGAATTCACACCCAAAGTATGTTTATACAAAAAGAATTTTTTTCTTAGTTCATGCTCAGTTTATTAACACTCACCCACACGGAGTTTGAAAGAGTTGAATGAATGTTTGTTGATAATGTCCAACTTGGCTACCAAAGCCATGGCAAACTCCACCATGGTTCCCAGGTGGGTGTAGCTCCGCTCAGTGTCCTGCACAAATTATCCATGAACATAAACCAATAAATAGAAAATGTAACAACAACAACAACACAGAGACAAAGATTCACACAGTTAAATAATATTGAACAACTATTGAACAACTAACCTTGTGGTGTCACCGGAAAAATCTGGAACTAAACACACTCAAAACTGTAGAAATGGTGGTAGTCTTTAGGAGAAATCCTCCCATACTTCCACCTCTTGTAATATTAGACAACACAGTATCAAAGTAGAGACCTTCCAGTTTCTAAATTCTACCATATTGCAAGATCTAAAATATTTAATCCTTGCTTTGGTAGTGTTTCTTTCTCCTTTTCCTCAGGGTCATTCCCTCCGACCCCTACAGGTTCTTTATCATACATATTCCATTCATGTGCATATATACTTTCCCAGGATCCTGAAGGGCAAAATTAGGGAACCATTCCAAAATTAAAAGATCCTGTCCTTGTTCTAGGGCGAACACAGCGAGAACTGAGCTGCCTCCCTTCTATAAATACTGGTGGCTGGGTGAGGTTTGATGGCTCAGCAATTGCCTGCTGTGTAGAAACTTCCTGGTGAGTCAGTGGGGTAGCACCTGGGGTCGTTGATGTAGCTGAGGTATGCTGATTAGTTAATAGTTGTTGATTAGGTGTGATATCCTGAGAAGTTGGAGCTTGCAGGCTACTTGATTGTTTTGCAATGTGTGTTCTGCTGTGTTCGCCCTAGAACAAAGACAGAAACACCAGCCTGAAGATGATGAGTGGGACCTCGTTGAAACGTTACCAGAAATTTCCAAATTCTACACGGGAAGAAACCCGAATATACCAAGACCGTCATACCTGTACCCGTGAAAATCTACGAAAACAAATATATATATATATAAAATAACAAGCACCAAAACTATGGCCTTGAAGATGCTAATGTGGAAACAACATAAAATCTTATTCCTGGTGGTAGATTCGGGATGAGTACATTCATCCTGAATGAAGAAATTACCTGTTGGTTATCTGGGCCAGCTGCTACATTTAAGCCAGTAGCTGCCATATAAGTGCTTCCAATGGTTTTGATCTTCTCAACCCCACTGAATTTGGGTTTCAGAAGCAGCTATGAAAAGAAAGACAGGAAATTGTTTATTCCGATAGTTCAGATGCTAAGAAAGTTTTGCATATTAATCATTTATCTAGTTTAGCATTTTTCTCTGAAAGATGTTTAGTCAGATGCACTATGAATCTGAAGTATGACGGTGATACAATCAGGCATATGTCCTTTCCAGGCTTGGATGGCTCTTACAATTCTGAGACTGAAATTACAAGTATCTATAATAAATGTCATGCAATTTATTGTAACAAACTCCTACTCCCTTCTAATATTATTAAGCTTTGTTGGTAATGAAACATATTCACGAAAACCATCAGCTTCAGGGAGCACTAAAGATCCCACAAACTACAGTTTTACAAGCATAGAGATTATTCAACTAGATCTCATCCATGGTGATTTTAGCTTTCTATAAATAATATCAAAGGCAGGGCCAGCCATTGGTGAGATCAGCCAGTTCTCTGAACAACACACAAAGTTAACAATTGGTTTGGCTAAACCGGGCTGAACTGGCTGAATACCACCTCCTTAAATAAATCCTAGTTATTTAATGCTAATCGGAATAGTATAATCTCATGGGGTGTTTCTACTTCCTAACCTAGTATTATGCTAACATTTTCTCCAGATCATAGATTCCTCAAATCCCATCACTATCCTACATTTTATTATTTTAATCTGGAATTAAAAGACATATTTTTGAGAACTTTAGAACTTCCCTTGATCAACACTGCTGGAACATAGTTACTACCATTTTGTAATAGGAAACAGTTAGAAATTATAGTTTAAATCCAAGCCAAAAAATATCACAATAAAGAAAATATATCCCTGTCCACATTCCAATAATCCCTCCCTTCAAATTCCAGCCTGGAATTGATGTAGTTCCAGCCAGCTTTTCATCCTGAACCCCTCCCAAATCTTTGATCTTTGATGAACCGAAAGGTGGGGTACTTGTACTTTCAATAATTATTGGCTGCTAGCTTTGATTGGCTGCTGTTTTATACTTTAGGTATGATTGATTGATTGATTGATTGATTGATTGATTTAAACATTCTACTTCCTGGAAATAAACAAAAGTGTCATGAAATCTATTGGCTTAGATTACATCACACATAAATCCGATTTTCCTTTATGCACAATTACTGTAACTGATTATGGGGATTTCTCTATGTCATGAGAGGAAGAGGCCAGTGTAAAGAAGAGTGAATCTATTAAACTTAAACCATTCAAACAGTTTTTATGTGAACTGGAGTAAAAATTTAATTGAGATCATTGTTGATGGATGTAATGGAATAAACATATTATTTTGCTTGTTCATAAATCTATCTCACCTTCTCTATCTATCTCTGTTATTTATTGCATTTTGTATGAAATTTCTGCTTAAGTAAGATGCATTTTATATATTCTGTTTTCTTCAGTTTGAGTTTTTAAAAAACTTTTTATTGGATTTTTAAGAGTATGAATACTTGTAAGAATAATAGGGAAGTAATATAAAAATTCTGCAAATATATAATATTTGTAATGCATATAAGGTAGATGTACACACATACACATATTATGTACAACGAGAGACATGAAAGAATGAGAAGATATACGTAGGTGCATGCATTTACTTACAGCTGCTATACATATATATACCCATACCTCATCAAAGTCAGCAATGATCTCGTTGAGCAGTCGGAGGCATTCAAGTCCTTCATGATTAACATTGGATTCAGTATAAAATTCTTTGAAATCCGGAATTGAAGCGAAGAGAACACAGACACAATCATAAGACTGGTGGTAAAGATCCTGCTGACAGACAAAGACTGGGTCATTAAATTCTGCAATCATAACCCTTAAACCTCAACACCAAAGATAATCAAACTCTACAGAGGGATAGGAAAATATTATATTGGCATTCGCCCAGAGTTATTTCTTCATGAGATGCATGGCAAATAGATGATATCTATCTATCTATCTATCTATCTATCTATCTATCTATCTATCTATCTATCTATCTATCTATCATCTATCTATCTATCTATCTATCTATCTATCTATCTATCTGTCATATTTTTCAAAGTATAAGACACACCAGATTATAAGATGCACCTTAGTTTTGGGGGACAAAAATAGGGGCAGGGGAAAATCTGCTTACCCAGTGTTCATCTGGATAATGTCCTCAGTCTAGTCAGCTTCAGTACATTATTTTATCCCCTGGTTAGGGCTTAAAAAAAACTTATTCAGAGTGAGTAGCAATGAATTGGTGGATGAATTGGTGGGTGGGTGGGTGGGTGGATGCAGGGATGGGCTACCAAAATTTTTACTACCACACTGTGGGCGTGGCTTATGCATTTTGTTTCAACATCTTTCATTGCAAATTGAGTGCTCTGAGGTTGAGCTCCAAATTTTGCTACCGGTACTGTATTCCTGACTGTACCTGTATGAGCCCATCACTGGATGGATGGATGATAGAGAGATACATGATAGAGAAATAGATGATAGATATGGATGGGTGGATGAATGGATGGATGGGCAGATGGGTGGATGGATGTGTGGATGGACAGACAAATAGACAAATCTTCAAATTCTTGTCCTCTCTCTGGAAGATCAGAAAGAGTAGCTTAACCATTGCAACACAGCTACAACAGATCTAGCTCTTTGGATATAGTTTTCCTACTCCCAAATCAAAGTGGGGGCATGCCTATTAATACATGCTAAGGTTTGATGTTTTGCACCATAAGTCTCATGATTGTCATGGCAGCCTAGAATTTCAAGAAGCTTTTGTGAGTTAAGGTAATGAAAATCCCAAGCAGAAGCACACCAACAAGTTTTCCATTATTTTATTTTATTTCATTACCAAATTTATAAAGCTGCCCACCTCATGGAATGTGACCCCGGGCAGCAAGCAACAATCCCATAAAACAATTAATTATATAAAGCAATAAGCAATAAACAATACAAATGTTTTGTAAACAATTACAAAACAATCACAACCATCACTATAAACAACTCCTGCCCTTTCTCATCCTGTCCCCTTCCTCCCTGTCTTTTAACTATACTTTTATTTTGATTGGGATTTCCATTTTTAACATTTTAGAAATATTAAAATTTTAATGTTTTAGTGCTTTAAGCTGCCCAGAGCTGTTTTGATATGAGAAGTAAATCAATGTAATAACCATATTACCTAAATTCATTATCTAATAATTATTAATGTCAGACCTGCCAATACGTTAACCTCTAAATAAAAATGATGTTGTTATGGCCCTCCAGCTACCAGCAGAGCTGGTGGTACACTCGGACAGTGAGGGAGTGGGAAAGGAATATGGGCCAATCCTGGAGTCCTCTGATGAGTGTTCTGCACTGGAGGCAGAGATAGGGCCAGGGTCATCCAACAGTTACCAGCTACCTTCGGAGTCAGTAATAAATGGGGCTGAAGAACAGCTGGAGCCTGTTCCCAATGTGTCTATACACAGAACTACCAGGAGAAGGTAATGATTAAGAAACAGAGGTTAGCTTGGGAGTAAAAACAAAAGGGGATGTTGAATGGTTCCTCCCATAAGAAATAAATAGGAGTGAAAGGGGAGTAGCATTTGCAGGAGACAATTAGTTCATTTGTTTGAAGATTTGCTTATCTGAGACAATCTTCACCTCAGTGTTAAGAAGCTACAGGCCTGGCAACTATGCAAGGACTGATAAGATCGGTGTTTGCAATTCACCCTTGAAACTGTTTACTGGGACTTTGCTGGCTGTGGATGCTAGTAATTCACATTGGCCAACTAAAAAAGGGATTTTTGGGGACAAGGGGTGAAGCCTAAATCAGAACAGATCCTTGGCTCCATTTGTTGAATAGTTTTATTAGAAATCAATCACATTGCAGTAGTATATAGCCAGAACTGAAAATCAACTGAAAATCCCTAAGTTCAACTTTTCAACCTTAACTGCCTCGCATGCCTGACTCTATCACAACAAATCAGGTTCGGGTAAGGAGTTGTTTTCAGAATGGCAACTTCAAACGTAGGTTGGCATGCAACTGTATGCAACTACGTTCTTCTCTGAGTCAGATGACCTTGAAGCAGCATCTCAGAAAGATACAGAACTACAGTACTTTCATTTTCCTCCAAGCATCCTCCCTCCCTAGAATTTATGGTAGATTGTCACTGTAAGATAATGACACACACAACCAAAGTGTAAGGTGGCAGCTGAAAATTAAAAATATTAAAACCTATAAAAGCAGAAATAAAATAGGAAAAGAGAATAATAGAAAAGGGGTTGTTAATAATAATAATGTTCACCTGTCCTCAGACATCTCCAAGCCTGCTAGTATAACTAGATCAGTGATGGTGAATCTTTTAGACACTGCATGCCCAAAATGTGGTTGCTAAGTAAAATTAGTATGGTTTGGCTTCACCTCTTTTTCTGGAATCTTCAGTGAAATAGAAATCCTCAAGGCTCACCGTATTGCGCCGGATCTGGCGAATGAACTGCTGAGCTACATCAGCAGGGAGAACATTTTCCAACAGGACACGGTTGAGATTCTCCATGGTTTCAATCTCTTCACGTTCTTTCTTGAACTTCTTCTTCCAGAGAAAATCTAAACGGCAGTAATACTCATTCTGGGGAAAAAAAGATTCAGTTTTGCAATGAGGACCTTCCCTTTTTGCAAAGCAATATTTTTAGCTCAAGATTTAGAGTTAACAGATTTTAAACCTGGTGCCTTAACCATAGACAACATCTCAGAAGAAGCATGCAGAATAAGATATGATCATATCAATATGATGTGTACTGTGAAGGTGGTATACAAGGCTAAAACATATGAGGAATGGTTGCAGTAACCAGTTTAATGAAAAGAAGGATTAGGGGAGACATGATTTCAGGTTCCAATATCTAAAGGGTTTCCACATAGAAAGAGGAGGCAAGAAATTATCCAAAGCACCTGAAGGTAGAACAAGAAGCAATAAGTGGAAACTAAATAAGGAGAGAAGCAACTTAAAACAGGAACAATTTCCTGACTGTTAGAAAAATTAATCCGTGGAACAGCTTGCCTTCAGAAGTTGTGAATGCTCCAACACTGGAAATTTTAAATTTGTCTGAAGTAATGTAGGGTTTCCTGCCTAATCAGGGGGGTTGGATTACAAGACCTCCAAGGCAGAGGTGGCTGTAGCAGGTTGTGACCAGTTCTGGAAACCATAGCGGAAATTTTGAATACTTTGGAGAACCAGTAAATACCACCTCTGAGTGGTTCCACTCCCATCTATTCTCTGCCTCCTGAGGCCCAGCTGATCAGGAGGAAATGAGGATTTGGCAGTACCCTCTCCCTGGAGTGGGAAGGGAATCGACATTTTACAGTATCCTTCCCCTGCCATGCCCATCAAGCCATGTCCATAGAACCAGTATTTTAAAAAATTTAATTCCACCACCATGAGTCCAACTCTGATTGGTATAGTATGGTATGGCATGGCATGGCATGGCAGAACATAGCATTTTATTTTATTTTATTATACAGTGATACCTCATCTTACAAACGCCTCGTCATACAAACTTTTTGAGATACAAACCCGGGGTTTAAGATTTTTTTGCCTCTTCTTACAAACTATTTTCACCTTACAAACCCACCGCCGCCACTAGGATGCCCCGCCTCCGGACTTCCATTGCCAGCGAAGCACCCGTTTTGCGCTGTTGAGAATCTCCTGAGGCTCCCCTCTATGGGAAACCCCACCTCTGGACTTCCGTATTTTTGTGATGCTGCAGGGGAATCCCAGCAGGGAAATCCAAGCAGCGCAAAAACAGACGCTTTGCTGGCAACGGAAGTCCGGAGGTGGGGTTTCCCATGGAGGGGAGCCTCAGGGGATTCCCAGCAGCACAAAAACGGGCGCTTCGGCTGGCAAAAAGGGTAAATTTTGGGCTTGCATGCATTAATCGCTTTTCCATTGATTCCTATGGAAAACATTGTTTCGTCTTACAAACCTTTCACCTTAAGAACCTCGTCCCGGAACCAATTAAGTTTGTAAGACAAGGTATCACTGTATATTGTATTGTATTGTATTGTATTGTATTATGTTGTAAATTTGTGGTTTTTATTAAGTAGTAAAGCAATTACAAAGAAAAAGAATCAATAATGAACCAAACTAGGTTCCTGGAAAAAAAACCACCTTAAGAACCCTGTATTTTGACAAACTAGTTCTTACGCATGATTATATCTGGAAAAAAAATTTCTACCATGCTCTATTTTTCATCAAATCAATTCTTGACTGCGTGAAAACTCTCTCATTCACAATAAGGGGAACAAAGCCAGATTCCTGTAAAACACACAGCCACATGAAACAGCTTTCTGAATGCCTGTGGACAAACATTAGTAAAGATTTTCAAAGCCTCAAACCACAAAAGCGGAAAGGATGTGAAGAGGTGACTTTGAAAGAGTGATGGGAAATTTGTCTTTCAATTTCACCCAAAAACCAACTTCCCCAAGGTGCATTTTGTGAGTGCAATACAGTATCTGCCTCATTTCTTATCTGTCATAGAGGAGAACTTCCTGGTAAGAACAGAGGTGGTTTCCAGTTTGTATTGGTGCCAGTTAGCTCAGGGCCGTGTGGATGCGTGGGCATTGTGTGCTGGTTGCATACATGCACAATACTTTTTAAAAAAAGCTTCTGCACACCCGCAGAAGCAAAAAACAAGATGGTGATGCCACTGACAGAACCAGCTCAAGTTTGTGGCAGGCCTGGATCACCGCCAGTTCTAGTGACCAATCCACCAAGTTACTACTGGTTCTATAGAACTGATCCGAATCATAAGGAACCCATCTCTGGGTAGGACCAACACAACTATAGGTTTGACACCAAAACTGAAGCTTATGTTACAATCCTATACTTGCGTTGGTCCTACCAAGAAGTTTTTCTCTATTACAGATGAGAAATGGGACAGGGTGGGTATTGTCACCAACCCCAAGCTTATGAGAGATGGAGAGCACTGAAAGACAAGAACCCAAAACATAGCTTTCACAAGCTGAATTAAAGTGGGAACTTTAGGGAACTCACCTGTCTAGCCAGACCTAAGAGGGTGAAGAAGAAAATGAAGAATGAGAATGCTCCCATCACCTTGGGTTCCTTCAGCACTGCAGGTCTGAAAGAATGGAATTACAGAGAACATCATTCCTATCTATTCCTCTAAAATGATCTTCTGGAGCACAATATGTTCAGCTGGAATTACCAAAGCAATTGCCTCCTTGCCTCCTACTTTTGACCATTGCAAAAGTAACAGGAAGTCATTTCTAAATGGACTGGGTCTTTATTCAAATGAATTCTGTGTTAATTATTATTATTAT
Organism: Erythrolamprus reginae; assembly: GCF_031021105.1. NCBI lineage: Eukaryota > Metazoa > Chordata > Lepidosauria > Squamata > Dipsadidae > Erythrolamprus > Erythrolamprus reginae. Next base: position 140,748,681 of record NC_091963.1, on the reverse strand, counting down.
TATTATTATTATTATTATTATTATTATTATCATTATTATTATTATCATTATTATTATTATCATCATTATCATTATCATTATCATTTATTAGATTTGTATGCCGCCTCTCTCCGCAGACTCGGGGCGGCTCACAACAGTGATAAAACAATATACAATAACAAATCTAATATTAAAAGTCTAAAATAACAATTTAACATTAAAAGCCTAAAAAAACTCCATTATTTAAAAAGCATACACACAAACATACCATACATAAAACTACATAGGCAAGGGGAGATGTCTCATTTCCCCCATGCCTCATGGCAGAGGTAGGTTTTAAGAAGTTTACAAAAGGCAAGGAGGGTGGGGGCAAACCTAATCTCTGGGGGGGGCTGGTTCCAGAAGGCCGGGGCCACCACAGAGAAGGCTCTTCCCCTGGGTCCCACCAACCAACATTGTTTAGTCGACAGGACCCAGAGAAGGCCCACTCTGTGGGACCTAACTGGCTGCTGGGATTCGAGCGGCAGAAGGTGGTCTCGCAGATATTCTGGTCCGGGGCCATGAGGGGCTTTATAGGTCATAACCAAAACTTTGAATTGTGACCGGAAACTGATCGGCAACCAATGCAGACTGCGGAGTCTTGGTGTAACATGGGCATACCTAGGGAAGCCCAAGATTGCTCTCGCAGCTGCATTCTGCACAATCTGAAGTTTCGGAACACTCTTCAAAGATAGCCCCATGTAGAGAGCATTACAGTAGTCGAACCTCGAGGTGATGAGGGCATGAGTGACTGTGAGCAGTGACTCCCAGTCCAAGTTGGGCCGCAACTGGTGCACCAGGAGAACCTGGGCAAACGCCCCCCTCGCCACAACTGAAAGATGCTTCTCTAATGTAAGCTGTGGATCGAGGAGGACACCCAAGTTGTGGATCCTCTCTTAGGGGGTCAATCATTCCCCCCTAGAGTGATGGACGGACAGATAGAATTGTCCTTGGGAGGCAAAACCCATAGCCACTCCGTCTTATCAGGGTTGAGTTTGAGTCTGTTGACACCCATCCAGACCCCAACATCCTCCAGACACCGGCACATCACTTCCACTGCTTCGTTGACTGGACATGGGGTGGAGATGTACAGCTGGGTATCATTGGCATACTGATGATACCTCACCCCATGCCCTTGGATGATCTCACCCAGTGGTTTCATGTAGATATTAAATAGCAGGGGGGAGAGGACTGACTCCTGAGGCACCCCACAAGGGAGAGACCTAGAGGTCGAGCTCTGACCCCCCCCCACTAACACCGACTGCGACTGACCGGAGAGGTAGGAGGAGAACCATTGAAGAACAGTGCTTTCCACTCCCTACCCCTCCAGCCAGCGCAGAAGGATACCATGGTCAATGGTATCGAAAGCCGCTGAGAGGTCAAGAAGCACCAGGACAGATGATAAACCCTGTCCCGGGCCCGCCAGAAATCATCCATCAACGCGACCAAAGCAGTTTCCATGCTGTAACCGGGCCTGAAACCCGACTGTTGAGGGCCTAGATAATCGGCTTCTTCCAAGGACTGCTGGAGTGCCACCACCTTCTCAACAACCTTCCCCATAAAGGGAAGGTTGGAGACTGGATGATAGTTATTGAGTACGGCTGGGTCCAGGGAAGGCTTCTTGAGGAGGGGGCGCACAAGTGCCTCCTTGTATGGAGCCGGAAAGGACCCTCTCCCCAAAGAAGTGTTGACAATCTCCTGGACCCAGCTCCATGTCACCTCCCTGCTGGCCGAGACCAGCCAGAATGGACACGGATCCAGTAAACAGGTGGCGGAACTCACAGCTCCAATGGCCTTGTACACTTCATCAGGTATTGCTCCCTATTCAGTTTTTTGAATTTGATGAGAAAAACCTAAGTCAAATGAAAGATGTTAGTAAAAAAAAAAAAACACCTTCTCTTTCTACTTTCCAGTAGTAGTAGTAGTAGTAGTAGTAGTAGTAGTAGTAACATAGTAGTAGTAGTAGTTTTCCTTTTTAAAAGCATTAACATGGCCCTGTCTGCATTGTCTCTTTCTATATCCTATTCCTGTAATGGCGAACCTTTGGCACAGAAGTGGCATGCAGAGCCATCTCTCCGGGCACCGTTAGCCGTCGCCTGTTCCTCTTCTGAGTTCCAGTGTTCTGGCCAGCTGGTCTTTGCATGCATGGAAGCGAGTCTTCATGCACGCATGCACTCTAGAAGACTAGGTGACCAACATGCATCTGCATGCTGGAATCCGGAAACTCAGCTTCCTGGCATGCACATGCATGCCAGGGAACTGCTCTTTTGGCTTCCGGTGCTCCCAACTGTGTGCACCAGGAGTTGCTCTTCCAGTTTCTGGTGCTCTCTTGCATGCACCATGCACTCCCATTTTGCCATTCAGTGCCAAAAGGTTTCATCAACAATGCCCCATTCCATTATTATTACTATTTAAAATTACCATCCAACCACATAATATTGCATAGTCATCTGATTCTCCTGTAGTCAGAGAATCATAGAATTATACTCTTGGGAGGTACCATAAAAATAATCTAGGTCAATTTCCCCTTCAGTACAGGATTTCCTAGAGCAGGGGTTCCCAACCTTTCTGATTCTTAATCCGGTGGGGGCAGCCAAGGCTTTGGTGGTTTCAATGGTGGTGGAAGAAATGTTTTCGTACAAATAACCAAAATCCAATGCATACACAAATGAAACTTCATATGTTCTCTTGCTGTTTTGGTAGCTGGGTTTTCAACGGGCTGTGAGTTATAAATCTTTGCTTAATTATCTTGCTGTGATTTGTGATTCTTGTGAATGCCTTCATTTACATAGTCCATTCTGCAGAAGTCATTTTACTTCTCCATTTTCTATAACTGAGGGCCAGGTTACCAAGCCACTTCTGCTGTGTTGGTTTCATATATGTTTCCATATCTTTTTTTTTGGGGGGGGGGGAGGGGGGGCTTCCTTGCTTGTTTCAGTTCAGTTTTTTTACAACATCACCATGTGTGTGCGCACGCACACACATACACATGCACACGTATATTCTGCAATTTTATGAACAACATAAATCAATAATGTGCTATCTATTCCATTGTAATCTTTAATAGCATGAGGCTATACGTCTATTTTATTTTAAAATCGGACCCAGCCAATCCAGAAAGTAGGAAAGGATACTAACAAAGGATAACCAGTAGTCTTCACTTCTGCTTTTATTCTGGAAGAATTCCATGAGGGCTAATTACCTGGATGCAGTTTGATTAGGGTAGAGCTGAGAGACATAGTTATCAGAGAGCCAGGAATGGGTGTGAAGGAACAACACATTGTACACAACAAGGCAAAGTATCAGCATGATCAACTTGAGCTCGAAGTTCATGTGGAGAAAAAGAGAACAGGAAAGGAATCCCAGGACACAGCAGTAGATATAATACTGGAGGTGGGAGGAGGGAGGGAGAGAGGGTGAGAGAAAGAGAGAGAGAGAGAATGAGAGAAGCTATTGGTGAGATTGATAAGTCCATTAATCAAAAGAAAAGGAAAAGAGAATTAATTCAAGAGCTCAACATTACCGGCACAGTGAAGAGGCAGTTAAACCTAGGGGATTCCTGTATCGTATTCATGCTTAATAAGGTAGAATTGTCAAGCTTCACAAAGCATGAGGTTTCTGGCATAAAAAACTAGGAAACAGAATTAAGAACACATTAGAAGGGAAGAGGGGATAGAAATTATCCTGATCTGGACTAGATAGCAGAAGAAATGCATTATTTCAATTTGGCCATTTGCAGTGACTCTGCATATTTCTCAGGAATAGCATCCCTTTGGTAAAAGTGATATATCACAGTGGCCTCTATAAATGGCCAGAGAAGGAGCATTGGAGGTTACTCAAATTCCTCCATCCTGAACCCTTGCAGTAATGTTTATATTCAGATTACTGGAACAAAGGCCAGATAGGAACCATGGAGCCACATTGGCATAGTGGTTAGAATGCAGTACTGCAGGCTACTTCTGCTGACTGCAGTTGACTGCAATTTGGCAGTTCGAATCTCACCAGTCTTAAGGTGCCTGATCCATCTTTCCAAGGTGGGTGAAATGAGGACCCAGATTGTTGGGGCCAATGGGCTGAATAGAGAGGGCTGTAAAAGCCCTGTGAAACAGTATAGAAGTCTAAGTGCTATTGCTAATACGTTTATCCCCATTAAAATTGAATTGATTGCACATCTAGCAAAATTGGCTGAAACAAAGTTAGACAGAGTGATCCTTAGATAGAAGACTTACAGAAGATCCCAGAAATATAGGTTATACTGGGAACAGGGTGGAAGTTTGTTCTCTGATTTGTTGATTGATTTCTGAATGTTTCATTACCAGGCTAGGTAAAATCTTCAGCCCCTAAACTCCACTGAAGACATTACCTAGCCTGGTAATGAAATGTTTGGAAACCAACCCTCAAGATCGGAAAACAAACCTTCACCCTCAGGTATCTTGAACCTATACTCTTCCTCTTCTCCCATATATTTTATTTCTCTCTCCTTCCCATTCGCTAGCAACATACCAAGTTCAACACTGACATTGTGAGAACCACAAGAATGGTGATGATGCCCAAGGAGACACGTAGCCATGGTTGAGTGCAAACCTTGGCCAAGATGGATGGAACCCAATACAAGATCTTGGGACCTTTCAGGAAACATTTCTGTGTTCAGCAAAAAACAAAAACAAAAATGATATAAGCTCCATAGCACCAAAATATTGCATTCCTTTCTCTTCCTGCCCCAACAATCTTTTCCTGACATTGAAAAGTCTATTTAAAAATAACAATAAGAGTTCCCAACAGAAAAAAAGCCAAGTTGGTTTATACTGTTCTTATTTGTTGGTGAATGGGAACTGTATTTTACCTTAAATAAAAAATAAAATAATATAAAATATATTATAATAAATAAATATAAAATATAAAATATAAAATATAAAATATAAAATATAAAATATAAAATATAAAATATAAAATATAAAATATAAAATATAAAATATAAAATATAAAATATAAAATATAAAATATAAAATATAAAATATATAAAATATATAAAATAATATAAAATAATATAAAATAATATAAAATAATATAAAATAATATAAAATAATATAAAATAATATAAAATAATATAAAATAATATAAACTATAAACTATAAACTATAAACTATAAACTATAAACTATAAACTATAAACTATAAACTATAAAATATAAAATATAAAATATAAACTATAAAATATAAACTATAAAATATAAAATATAAAACACAAAATATAAAATATAGAATATAGAATAAAATAGAGTTCACATTAAAAGTAATCCATCAGTACTCTGGTACTCTGTCAGCTTGGTTGTTTTCTTGCAAATATTTCATTAGCCAAACTAAATAACATCACCAGTTCTAGTCTAGATTAGCAGAAAATAACCATGCTCAGAGACCATCAAGGACCCCTGAACTACAAATATTATCCTTTATTGGTACACATCAATATAATAAAAATCAACAACACAAAGACAAAAATACAATAAATTAATATACAGAATTGTGACTGCCTATATCTATTCCTTCCCTTGGACCCAATTATGTGAGGGCATTTTGTCCACTTTGGTAAACTGTGTCCTTATAACAGTTTTGTGTAGGCATTTAGACAATTAGGTATGATTATGTAACATGTAATAGTTGATAAGTCCTTTGGGAAAACCAAGACAAATCATCAAAACCATTAAAAAGCAAAACTTAGAATATTTCAGACATGTGATGCGACACCCGGAAAAATATGCCATGCTTCACTTAACCCTCCAGGGAAAGATTGAAAGCAAACAAGGTCCAGGCTGAAGAACATCATGACTTCAAAATCTAAGGGACTAATTTGGACAAAACTCAGCTGCACTTTTTTTGTGTGGCGGTTAATAAACATAGGATCGCCTACATGATCACTAATGTCTGGTGATGATGGTTTTCGCACAAGAAGAAGTTGTAACATCTAGGTGGGGATTTTGTAACCTACTTCTCCTAAGTACGAGTTGAGTACCCAAAGCCATATGTCATCCTGGTTGTATTTTTAATATGGATTGTAAGGAAGAGATGACTCCCTTCTTCACTCACGTCTCTCATTTTAAAATGTGCTCACAACTTCTTGGCTATGCTGAGTCCAAGAGGGAAAACCTAAGAGAACTTAAATACTTTTGATACTTCTCAAAAATGATCTTGCTCCACATGGGAATTTCAACTTCAAAATCCAACCCTAGGCACAGCTTCCAGCCAGTCCCAAGAATATGGGCATCTTTTAAATTTGTCTGCAGAAGCCATGACCTAAAAACTATAAAATTGCAATGGACTACAAAACTACAATGGTTCTGCCTGTTGCCTGATGATGCCATGAGGTTTCTCCTCTGAAGTATTCCCTCAAGAGACTTACCGCTAAGTGGCCAGCAAAGCAGGTGAGAAGAAGGAGAAGAAACAGGAAGAAAGAAATTCCATAGGAGATCCCCAATGCTTTTGTTCTGGATGGAAAGAATAAATGAGGAATCAAGTTGGCTGGCGTTTGTGTAATTCAAGGTTTATTTTTGTATATATTGATCTTGAAGAAAAACCACACACTAAAATAATGACCTCCTCATATTTTATGCTGGTTCAAGTCTTGCTAGAATCAAGCATTTGATTCATGAGCATCCTTGAGAGCTAGAAACCCATTCATTTTCAGTCCCATTTATCAGTTGCCAGATAGATCTTAAAGTGGAAAGCGGTCTTTGATTATTTTCTCCCAGCATGACTTATCACAAACCTACTATTCATTTCAGTCCCCATGTTCTGCTCCAAACATCTCCAAGTTGGTGTCCACTACAAAAGCGGAGTTAAAAGTATTTCTATACCCTTGAGGGGCTGGAGGCTAAAACATATGAAGAGCGTGTGTAGGAACTTGGCATGGTTAGTCTAGTGAAGTGAAGGATCATGAAAGACATTATGGCAGTGTTCCAATAGTTGAGGGGCTGTCACAGAGGTCATCAGAGTCAAGCTATTTTCCAAGGCACCTGAAGGCCAGACAAAGAATAATGGATGGGATTGATCAAGGAGAAATTCAATCTGGAAATAAGGAGAAATTTTCTGACAGTGAGAACAATCAACCAGTGGAACAACTGCCTTCAGAAGTTGTGAGAGCTTCATCGCTAGAAGCTTTCAAGAAGATACTGGATTGCCATCTATCAGAAATAGTGTAGGGTCTGCTTGGGCAGGGGGTTGGACTAGATGACCTACAATGTCATTTCCAACTCTGTTAATCTATATCGGTACCTTGCTGGCTAGAGGATTCTGAGAATTGTAATCCAAATAACATTATGGAACTTTTTAAGGCTTTGGCTTTAGAGTTGCACTCCTAAACAAGCATGCTGCTTAGCATGCACACATTTTAAGGAGGGTATTCATATCTCAACTGGTAAAATGACTCCTAGTTTGGGCTGGTCCTATTTGGATTAACTAACCCTCCCATATCGCTCAATTCCTCCTTACTTATAAACAACAAGGATCTGGATGAGAAAGTTGCAAACAAAGACCAGGAAACTGCAGGCCGTATAGTAATTAAAAGATGGTAGTGGCGAAAGCCGGTACTGAAAAAAAGAGAGGAACATTGAAAAAAAATTATACATGTAGTCCTCGACTTATGGTCACAATGGAGCCCAAAATTTATGTTGCTAAGTGAGAAATTGATTGAGTTTGATCCCTATTTTACGACTTTACTTGCCACATTTATTAAGTGAATTATTACAGTTCTAAATGAGTAATGCCATTGTTAAATAATGTCTCCAGGACACTGCAACCATCATAAATATGAACCAATTGTCAAGCATTCGTATCCATGGGGATGCCACAATGTGCATAAGTGTGAAAAATGATCACATTTGTCAGTGCCATTGTAAATTCAAATGGTCACTAAATGTACCGTTGTAAGTCAAGGACTACTTGTAATCAGTAAATAGAAACATTGGTTCTAGATCACTGTGAGAAATGCCTTTGCAGTAGGATCTCTCCTCTCTACCAGATTATTTATTTCATGTTAATTCCTGCTTACATTTGGTTCTCAATATCAACATTTTAAATCACCGTTAATACTGATTTAATAACTTTTTAAATGGTATAAATCTAAACAAAGTGTTAAAATAATATCCAGTCCAATACAGCAGAAACACCACTGTATCAAAATAGTATAATGTACTATGCTTCTTGCATAAGAATATAATAAAATGTGTTTTTAAAAGAAAGATATAATCATATCCTAATCTTCTATAGTTTACCTCCTTCTCCAGAGATTCCTGCTTGAAGTACAATGTGATGCAGTTGAAATCTTCAGATTTCTTCCATTGCCTACACAAAAGAGAATAAAAATATCTAGAATGAGATTTCCACCAATTGCCATGACCACATCCGTCCGTCCATCTGTCCATCCATCCGTCCATCTGTCCATCCATCCATCCATCCATCCATCCAACCAACCAACCGTTCAGTTTCTAAAGCCACCCAACTCAACCAAGTGACTCTTGGCAGCTTACAAGTCTAAGCAACACTTCATTTACTGAACTGAAAAATGTGACTTCTGATAATTTTTCACACTTAAAATGGTTATAGCATCCCCTATGATCATATGATAAAATTTAAACACTGGGCAACTGATTCATATTTATGACATTTGCAGTATCCTGAGGACATGTGATCCACTTTTGAGACCATCTGACAAGCAAAGTCAACGGGGAAGCCAAATTCCCTTAACCCTCACATTAGTAATTTAACAACTGCAGTGATTCACTTAACAACTGTGGCAAGAAAGATCATAAAATAGGGCAAAATCACTCAATAACTGCCTTACTTAGTAACGAAAATGTTGGGCTCAATTGTGGTTGTAACTAAGGTCTAGCTGTAAAATAATTTAAAATACAGTAAAACAATAAAAACATCCACAAAATAGATACTATTTATTTATTTAATTTCTATAGCTGCCCAGTCAAATTTGTTGTATCTTGGTCCACCCTGGCCAACTCACTGCACCCAACTCATTATGGCCAACTCACCACGGCTAGCCCAACTTTCTTTGATCAATTCACTAAGCTAACTCACCATGGCCAATATGCCATGGGACAATTCAACACATGTGAACATTAAATTAATTTCAGTAGAACCATAATCAATAATAATTAAAGAAAGAAGGACAATCCAGAAATACAGAATTTACAATAATCTAAATGAATATTGTTCTGCTGGGCTCTCTGGTAGAAGCGTCCCCAAAATTCATGGGTACAAATTTCAGACACACACACATTTGAAAATGCAAAACAATGTCCTTTATCACAAAATTCAAAAGTGTTAGACCCACGCAGTCACAGACTTATGCATCGAAGAGACCAATTGAGGAAATATTACAGGTGATAAGAGAGGCCACCTGTGTTTGGGTGGCAAAACAACTGGCAATACTTAACGTGTTTTGTCTAGTTTCTGGGCATTTTTGCTTCCTGGAAATCTATGTCCTTGGACATAGGACATAAAACCCCCAGCTTCTATGCATGCACAAAAGCAAAAAACAAGATGCCTGTTCCAGAGACCCAGACTGCCAAGTTACTACTGGTTCCATAGAACCCACTTCTGCATGTAGCACTCTGCATCTTGTTTTGGCTGGCAGAGTCACCATGGACCAGTCCTTTGCTATTTCCGGGCCAGTCCCATGGGCCAGAATCTCTGTTTATGTTGTTGTGAGCCGCCCTTAGTCCTCGGAGAGGGGCGGCATACAAATCTAATTAATAATAATAATAATAATAATGATGATGATGTAATAATAATAATAATAATAATAATAATAATAATAATAATAATAATAATAATAATGCACTTGGGGAAAAGGAATCCTAAATCTGAGTATTTCATTGGCAGTTCTGTGTTAGCAAAAACTTCAGAAGAGAAGGATTTAGGGGTAGTGATTTCTGACAGTCTCAAAATGGGTGAACAGTGTGGTCGGGCGGTAGGAAAGGCAAGTAGGATGCTTGGCTGCATAGCTAGGGGTATAACAAGCAGGAAGAGGGAGATTGTGATCCCCTTATATAGAGCGCTGGTGAGACCACATTTGGAGTACTGTGTTCAGTTCTGGAGACCTCACCTACAAAAAGATATTGACAAAACTGAACGGGTCCAAAGACGGGCTACAAGAATGGTGGAAGGTCTTAAGTATAAAACGTATCAGGAAAGACTGAATGAACTCAATCTGTATAGTCTGGAAGACAGAAGGAAAAGGGGGGACATGATCGAAACATTTAAATATGTTAAAGGGTTAAATAGGGTTCAGGAGGGAAGTGTTTTTAACAGGAAAGTGAACACAAGAACAAGGGGACACAATCTGAAGTTAGTTGGGGGAAAGATCAAAGGCAACATGAGAAAATATTATTTTACTGAAAGAGTAGTAGATCCTTGGAACAAACTTCCAGCAGACGTGGTTGGTAAATCCACAGTAACTGAATTTAAACATGCCTGGGATAAACATATATCCATCCTAAGATAAAATACAGGAAATAGTAAAAGGGCAGACTAGATGGACCAAGAGGTCTTTTTCTGCCGTCAGTCTTCTATGTTTCTATGTTTCTATGTTTCTATAATATATCCAGCCTGCAGGCCTTGAGTGTGACATCCCTGGGTGAGGATATCTCCCACCCTGAAAAAAAGATCAGAGAAACGGGCCATCCATTTTCTCTGCCTACAAATAGAGCTGAGGATATTGAGAAACATTATTGCTGAGTATTGTTTCATTTGCTTTCAACAATAGGACATTTCTTGATGTCCCAACTCACTCAGATTCCGAGTATATTAAATGTCACACCCACAGATCAACTGTCGCTTTCTTGAAGCTTGCCCTCCACAGCATTTGTCCTTCCCTGTTTTTTCATCCCTATTTACTAAAGATAATCCTTGATTGCTTTAAAACCAGGCCTTGCCAAGAAAGTAAACAAGCACACAAAATTTTCTATCCCCCGTTTTGATGTTTTGGAGATTCGCTGTCTGAAATTTAGCACAATCATTGCTAGAACGTGCGTTCCCTTTCCAAAATGTTTTGAAGTTAAAGCACAGAGGGGAAATATCAGCAATTGCAACTGATAAGGGAATGAGGAAATGTGCATGATGCAAACTCCACCTCTTCACACAAAGTTGAAAGAGTAGAGCTTGTGTCATAGAACGCAATGTCTTCCAGTACTACTTGTTCTGGAGATGACACCTCTGTTGGGAAGTTGAGTCATTTTTCATCTCCAAGGACCTCTAAGGGGGATCTTTCTCCTGATCTCATTTCCACTCAACCAACCCAACCCCTTGATTGTCTTTTCATTGACTCCAAAACGCACTTCTGGGAATTCAGCTGTTCAATCAGTTGGAAGAACTTCTCATCCACACCTTCCAAGTCTTCATCTGGACTCCTGGGGGCACGGCACCTGAAATTGGAGAAGAAAAAGAAACTAGGCTACTCAAGCGAATGTAATTCAAACAAGGTACAAGAGGTAAATTTCTTCAAATTGAGTTTCTAAATAGAGTGAATCCTTTGGAATATGATATGTATCCCTGTATTGCATTTGACAAGGCAGAAATTAGTTGTCTCACATACAGTACATATATACATGTATGCATATACACATACACCAGTACTGGCAGAGGTGGGTTCCTGCCAGTTCGGACCAGTTCCATAGAACCAGTAGCAGGAATTTCCCCCTGCTCTCCAAGCCAGTAGCAATGGTAGCTGGCCATGCCCCCAAATCATCTTGGTGGCTCTATAGGCAACACCATCTTGTTTTTTGCTTCTGTGCATGTGCTGAAGTTAATTTTTTTGCTTCTGCTCATGCACAGAAGTTGTGTTTTCAGCACTACGCAATGCACATGTGTGCTCATGTGGCACAGGAGGAAGCAAATCAGCAGCAAGGTAAGTTAGAACCCACCCCTAAGTAGCAGGTTCTAAAATCCTATGGTACTGGTTTGTATGTGTGCTTACACATACATGTGCCACTTCTGCACATGTGCAAAAGCATTCTGGGCAGGTGGGCGGAGCCTCCTGCCATAGGTAGTATCAGTTCACAGAACCAGGCAGAACAGGGAGTGACCCACCATGTGCACACACACACACACACACACACACACACAAACAAACACAAACACCACAGAAGGAAGAACTCAGATTGCACCCTGAAACAAACTTGTTGGCCACTGAACTTTCATATATATACATATTTCATTTTCATTATTAGCAAAAATATGTTACATATACATATATGCATATGCATATTCGTATTCGTACTCATACTCACATTCACATTCATATCCATATTCATGGATGTGTGTGTTGTGTGTGCGCGCATGTGTGTGCACTTTTGCGTTAGGCAAACATAGAGTATCCTATCAACTTCTGAGCCTTGCAAGATACCTGTTATCAGTTCCACAAAATCCTTTATAACTCCTACACATTATCCATTGTGTCACTGTTAGATTCATACCTCTGAGATTGCTAGTTTGTATATCTCTAGAATCTACCCATTGTTAGTATCATGATCCCCAATACAAATGAAAAGAGTGTGATTTCATAAGATTTCTTCAATTTCTTTTTTTAAAGAAAACCATGGGGTTTTTTTCTTTTAAGAAAAAAATGGTTACATCCTTTTTTAAAAAACTTTCACTCTACAAAACAATCTTCCCTAATTTGATGTCTTCCAGATGTATTGCATTTGCTAGAGAAGTTTATTTGTGATCATACAATCTATCTGGAAGGCATCAGGCTGGAGAGGTCTGGCTTAAAATCAAGACTACGTATTACCGTTCCATGGTCAAAGATCCCAAAGAGATATCCTGCAAAAAGACAAAAAAGAAGACTCAATGAATTATAGACATTCTTCACTTACAATAATGTTGGAACATAGTTAACAATTGGGTATAGGCAAAAGGAAGCATTAAGCTCTTCCCATAATTTGGTATACCATGTAATTTGACAGAAAAACACCTAACACTTCCCTGGTACAAAGCTGAAGGGGTTGGATAGCCTAGAGGTTAATTCGCTGCCTTACAAGGCAAAGGCTGCTAGTTCAAATCCAATTGTGGGTATGGATAGCTGATGAGGCCAGAACAAAGCTGAAATAGATCTATCCTACTCTCCCTTAATTTTTAAATTCAGCAAAAACATGTTACATATATATAATATATATCTGGTGGTGACATGCAGACAAGAACATATAGCTATATTTGCCCATCAGTGTACACCAGAGGATATCATGGCATGTATATGTAGGTCTTGGCATATTTCGGTCTTTTCCCATGTAAGTTTGATAGAATCCTGGCGATGGTTTGATGAGGTCCCACTCGTCATCTTCAGGCTGTTGCTTTTGACTTTGTGCTCGGGTGAACAAGGTGTGGTCTGAGCTGATGTCCCTCTATAAGTACTGGGTGGCGGATGGGAGGATGGAGTGCTCCAGTAAACCATTTAGAGTGGGCTGTAAAGCACTGTAAAACAGTGTATAAGTCTAAGTGCCACTGCTATTAAGTTCTCCTACATTTTATGCTATTCCTTTCATGCTACGGAGAATGGAACAATGATCAGATTTGTTAGCCAAAAGAACTGTTTCTCCTGCTAGACCTACCGAATGGTTATTCCGAACAAATCCTGTAGGCTCTGCTGGCAAGTTGTCCAGAGGTTTGAGGTTGGCAAAGGGTTTGGCAGCTCCCCATGATTCCAGGTAACGAGTCATCCGGACAGAAGCCCTCATCATGAAGCTCTCACCTGGTGCAGGTGAGAGAATGTCACAAGAGCTTTCTTCTTCAGCCTAAACATCAAAGAAGCCAGAAATGCAAGGAAGGCTCATGAGTTGCAAATCTCACCCTGTTAGTGAAAACATATCCAAGTTTTTAATGGATTTCTGCATGCTATAGTCAGGCAGAATGAGGGAAGGTTGTAACACTGAGATGGTATTAAAGTTCCCCCAAAACTTCATCTGACTTTGGTGCAAAATAAAGAAGTTTATGACTGACCCCCGAGCTCAATATGTGTGGAGCTGGCAAAAGAGTCGGACAGCGAGAAGGCTGTGGAGGAACATGGGCCAATCCTGGAGTCTGGAGAGGGCTCTTTGTCAGAGGCAGAGTTCCAGCCCAGGCCATCTGGGAGGTCTATGCTGACTCCAGAGCCTCCAGAGGCTGACATAAGTGAGACAAAGGGACAGGAGGAGCCTGTACCAAATGTGCCCATGTGCAGAACTACCAGAAGGCAAGAACTGTTATGGAGGAAAAGGGCTACTCGGGAATAAGGCTTGGAGATTATTGCCCCCCCCCCCCAGGACATAAAAGAGGAGCAAACAGATACTGTGGGCAGAAATCCATTAAATACAGGATATTTTGAAACAAAGGCAGAGTGTTAAGACTAGATTCAAATCAGGAAAACGCCATTAAGCCATAATAGGAATTGCCCAACAAGCCCCTCCATTGCATCAACAGACCAAGCTTCAACCAAGCTTGGCTTGGACAATCTACAGAACCAGCTATGATTCCTATAACAGCCAACAGAATACATGTTCTTGCACAGGAACAGGAAGCTCAACTTCAAAGCCCAAGAGAAGGTATAAATACCCTTCACTCTCCAACCTATGGGGTCAGCTGCTTAGAATTCATGTGGTTATGCTTCATTAAACCCTCTTATCATTCACCCTCCATGTTTCCAGTGTCTTTTTCCCAGCTTGGAACTGAACCCAAATGGATATTCCTTCCAATGCCAGGATAGTGCAACAATCATAAATACAATCCTGTTGCTAAGCATTCGAATTTTGATCATGTGACCATGGAGGATACTGAAATTGTGAAAAATTGACTCTCTTTTTTTCAGTGCCACTTCAAACAGTCACTGAAGGAATGGTTGCAACTCGAGAAGTACCTGGATGAACAATGCACTTGTCAAGTACAGTATAAATTATCATAACATATAATTAATCCATTGGGCTATAAAGTTGTTTGGAAGCTCCTTACTCTGGGATCAACAACTAAGAAAGTCTTGATACGGTTCTCCCTCAAGTAAGAGTCTCGCACACAGCAAACTTCCTCCACAGTGTACATTCCACCTAGGTGTGACAAGGTAGCCTCTGTGATATGAACTCTCCTGAAAGAGAAATGTTGTAGTAATGAGATCATGAATTATTGTTCACTATTCAAAATTCATTTTGTCACTAAAGGTCAAAACCAAAATAGATTGACCTTTGGCTAGACCTTTGAATTAGGTCCATCCAGTTCAGAAAATTAATTTATCCAGTAGAATAAAATAAATATTATTATTTTTCTGAACTCAAGAAAATAAACATCAAACCACCTGATCAGTGGGGTAATGGCTAATTCAAGATTCATTTCAAACTAATGATCCACATTGGGAAGCTGATTAAATCTAGAGATCTGGTTGGATCAATCTCATATCTGCTTGCCAAATAAAATCCCTGTCAGAAGGAATTAACTCCAAGGTCTCTTCCAGCTCTGTTATTCTGTATATTACAGGTACAGTATATTTTATGCATTTGCATCTTAGCTTGTGCAATTTCTCTTTTTGCCTCTTGGGGGCAGAACTGCCCATATATTTCAGCAGAATTCTGAGGAATACCAGGAGAGTTCTTAGTCATTTTGCTAGACTGTCTTTTAGCAAAGGCACAAATACCTTTGAAATAAAACAAAGAAGCTTATTTTATTGGGACAGTTATAGTGAAATAAGCAAAGGTAGTAAAGTAGTCAACCAACCAATAGTCTTTTAATATGATCTAATATTTTTGAGTTCTGAGGATAAATAATAATAATCCTAAATCTGGCCATTTAGTTATTTACTCCAAAATCAGATGAGTCCCATCTAGAGGTGGTATTCTGCCAGTTTGGACCAGTTCAATTGAACTGGTAGTGACTGCGGGTGGACATATTTAACCACATTTTCGTGGCTGGCCACATGTGTAGAGGTGACATATGCGTAGGCTCACATTTGCAAACATTTAGGGAAGGTAAGTTAAGGTTAGTGAAAACTACCACTTGTCCCATCCACTCATCAACTGTATCTATCTTCACTCTTTTTCATCAGGACCTTATTATAACCACCACCCCTGGTAGTAGATGGTACCAGGAGATGAATGGAGATTATCATTACAGCTCCATCTCACCTTTTTGGGGGGAAGTTTGGAGACCGTAAACAACAGGATACTTTTCATTTTATTCCCAACACAGCCTTTACATCTGCTTCTTCAGTTTTCTCACAAAACAGTGGTTAAGAAGCACCTCACTTCCCCATTTCAAGCCAGTTATTTTACGATCCCTCTGAGAGAAAATTTATCCAAGCAGTTGGATGAAGATATTTGGGTTCAAATGCATTAAGAAAGAAAGAGTAGGATATGATTGTTTCCAGCTCTTGGAATTCTTTGGGGAGGGTCCTTTGATGTCCCCCATGTGATTTGTGATTGCAGTGACATGCAGACAAGAATATATAGATATATTTGCCAATCAGTATATACCAGAGGATATCATGGCAATGCGACAGAACACAATTAATGTTGATAGCTTCTGGGCAAGATCTGTTTAATTTGTACATATTTTAATCTTGTATTTATATTTTACATTTTATGTCATGTAATATGCCTTATTATGATGCTTCTGACATGAATAAATGAACAAGCTCTTGGTATCTAGGAAAAGACCGGGATTGGTCTTTTTAGCCCAAGGTGGGGTCAACTTTCCAAGAATGTTATTTTAAAAATGTCCATAAAAACCATGTGTTCGAGAAAGAATTCTTCCATAGGAAAACTCTCCAAAACAATCACACATAACAAAACAACCCTGCAGGGTAGATTGGGCTGAGGACCTAAGAAACTATGGATGGATACGTGAAATCAGAGTTGTTCATTTTAGCACCACTAACAATGATTGTCGGTGTATCGTAAGATACAGTGCACAATTTGTGTTATTCACATGGTAAACCTGTCGTGTTGTGGTGTCACTTTCTCCCTTTCCTCCTCCCCACAAATACCTGGGACTGAGTCCACACTCAAAGCTAAGCCAAAGACATAAACACTCTCTGTGGTATTTGGGAGCGCACAGCTCACCCTCTGATTCCTCTCACCCTGGCACGCCTCCTGCCTCCATGTGATTGGCTAATGTCACATCATCAGACCAGACATCATATTGCCACTTTTGGAGACCAATCACCCCACACAGGACATTTCCCGAATGGACTCCAACTCTCATATTGATGTCGACTCCGGTGGCATCACGCAGTTTCCTGAGGGGGATGGGAAATGTAACATAGCGTTGTTCTATTTCATTAAGCAATCTGAGCCAAGTTTCTAAAAAACTTTATATATCCATGCCTCATTAGATAGCCAATGCAGGCTGATATCCAAAAAAACTAAGCAGAGTTGGAATATTTGTTTGGAAATTTAGCTTTGGCGGGTAAGCTCCAGTCACAGAAAATAAATTTAGATTAGAACAATGGCAAACTACTTCTGTACGAAGAGGAGAGGAGAGAAAAGGAGAGGAGGAGAGGAGAGGAGAAAAGAGAAGGGAAGGGAAGGGAAGAGAAGAGAAGAGAAGAGAAGAGAAGAGAAGAGAAGAGAAGGGAAGAGAAGAGAAGAGAAGAGAAGAGGATTAGACTGGGCTGGGCTGGGATGGGCTGAACTGGATTGGCCTGGCCTGGATTGGATTTATAAAATACTGGACACAGGGAGACTGGACAGGAGAGGAGAGGAGAGGAGAGATTAGACTGGGTTGGGCTGGGCTGGACTGGGCTGGGCTGGGCTGGGCTGGGCTGGGCTGGGCTGGGATTGGATCGGCTGGGCTGGGCTGGGATGGGATGGGATGGACTGGACTGGATTGGCCTGGCCTGGATTGGACTTGTAAAATACTGGACACAGGGAGACTGGACTGGAACAGAGCAGAACAGCATTCATTATTAGCCAGGTGTGATTGGACACACAAGGAATTTGTCAACAGTTCATGAGTTCACAGCTTGCATATAAGCAGCAAGTAATAGGTCATGGATCATAATCTTAATCATAAATTACAAACTACAATTATTACTAATTATTACTGTTATAGATAATCCTTGTCTTACAACAGTTATTTTATTGGCTATTTGAAGTTACAATAAAAACTACACTGAAAAAAAGTGACTTATGTTACAACCCATTTTTCACAATTAGGATCGCTACAGCATCCCCATGGTCACGTGATCAAAATTTAGATTGGTACCTGACTTATATTTATGACAGTTGCAGAGTCTTGGGGTCACACAATCACCTTTTGTAACCTTCCGATCAGCAAAGTTTATGGGGAAGCCACATTCACTTAAAAAGCATGCTATTACCTTAGCAACGGCAATGATTCTCAGCTCTGTGAACAGCTCTGACAGGAAGCCTCACAAAATGGGGCAAATCTGACTTAGCAAATCCCTTGCTTAGGAATATGAAGTTTGGGTTTAATTGTGACCAGAAGTCTTGGATTATCTGTATATAAAAACATGGAATTGGCAGTGACATCATAATTTCTGACTGGGGAATTCTGGGAGTTGAAGTCCATAAATCCTAGTTGCCAAGTTTGGAGACCTGTGATCTAGATCTTGTGCGTGTGTTTTTTTCCCCCCCCAAACCTGTGTGAACTTCCCAGTATGACAAATGGGGAATTCCAGGAGCTAAAGTCCATATATCATAAAGTTGCTATGAAAAACATTGATCGACCGCATTCAAGGAAAACCAATTAAAAATGTTCTACAGGTGGCACCTATCGCCAGAAAGACTTGCAAAAATGTTCCAAAAAACCTCTCCAATATGTTGGAAGTGTAAAAAAGAAAGAGGCACATTCTACCACCAATGGTGGACATGCACACAGGCAAAAAAGTTTTGGAATAAAATAACAAATAGGTTAAAAGAAATAGCAAATGAAGAAATCGGAAAAAAACCAGAATTATATTTATTGGGTATTTTTAATAAAAAAATAGAAAAAGAAGTAAGATACCTAGTTATACATATACTAACAGCTACCAGAATAGTATATGCCCAACAGTGGAAAACAGATAAAATACCGGGAAAAAACATAATAATTAAAAAAATACTAGACTGTGCGGAGATGGACAGGCTATCCAAAAGATTAGAGGGAAAAGAAGAATCAGATTACTATAAAACATGGGCAAAATTTTATGATTGGCTAAAATAAATAAATAAATAAAAATTTATGCAAAGCAACACATCAAATTAAAAAATTCAAAAATTAATATGTAAAAGAAGTGTAATTCTCTGATCAAATATCCAAACAAAAGTGGGGAAGCTTTCATTTCCCAAATGTTATATATATATATGTTTTTATGTATGTTTTTTTCTTTTGTCTTGTATGTCATATTTGTAAAATAAAATTAAAAAGAAAAAAAAGGAAAGAAAAACATTGATCTAATATAATAAGTAGTCAGGAAAGTAGATAGAGACAGAGATATAGTATTCTGCAAGTATTAGCAGCAACGGGAACCAAGGAAGTGATGACGTACAATTTTCGATACTCCTTCTTGGAAACAGAAAGTCTTAAGTAAGATATAATAAAATTTAACTATATGTGTCTGTGAGTCATCATTGACTCCTAGTAACTGCCTGCAGTCACCTTGGCAACATTTCAGAAGTGGCTTGCCATTGCTTGCTTCCTAAGGCTGAGAATGAGTGACGACCCAAGGTTACCCAGCTGATTAGACCGGAGCATATACTTTTCTCATTTCTAAGCCACTGGCATAACATCTACAACAAACTGGCTCTCAACATATGTATCTTATCATTGTTATCTTCTTAAGAGCCATGGTGGCCTAGACTATTCTGCTGACTGCAATTTGTCAGTTCGCATCTCAACAGGCTCAAGGCCTTCCATCCTTCTTCTTCTTCTTTTTTGGTGGGGGGGGTGGGGGTGGTATACATTTTTTATTGTTTTTCACACCTTACAGAGATTCCAATTTACATATCTCAAATTAAAATAAAATACAATATAATATCAGATGCCAAATTCTTAGTCAAATTAATCATTTTTTTTCTAATTATTTATCCAATTTATTCTGGTATATATCATTCATTCTGTGCTACCTCCTTTCTATATACTATCATCCGGATTTAGGGTATTGTTCTTCACCTTCACTTGCATTTAAAGTGTTATAGCTATCTAGATTTCTCTTGGCTATTTGCTGTTTTTCATAACTATGCCATCGTGTTTCAGTCCATTTCTAGCCTTCTTACTAAACTCATTCCTGCTTTTATTTAAAAAACAAACAAAGCCATTTTATCGTAGCTGCCCTTAACAAAAGAAATATCCAAATTTACTTCTCTTTAAAAGAAACACTATTCATATCATATCTTAATCTAATTATAACAATGTCAATATACATTATACATAGGAGGAAGGGTTGTTAGAAATTTTAAGATGTATTTTGTACTGAATTCATTTCTTTTGTTATATCAGTATATCATTTCTGCTTTAACAAATCAAAATCAATATAAATCATATTGTTCCATTATTTTTGCAAAAGGTATCTTCCATTAGAAAAGCTAGTGTATTAATATTCTTCCCTAATCTAGATAGTCTTCCCTAATCTATAAATTCCACTGCCAATCCCAGTGTAATTATCTTCCCTAATCTATGTGCCTTCCATCCTTCTGAGAGGGCTGTAAAAGCCCCATGAAGCAGTATATAAGTCTATGTACTATTGCTATTTTAGCCATTGCCTCAGAGGTAAGTTCCTGCCGGTTTGGATAAGATTGCCCGAATTGGTAGTGATCAGCTGATTATGTTAAAATGGTGTCATGGATCTGTGGGTACTGCCATCTTTCAGGGGAATTTCCCCCCCCTGAAATGTTTATTGTTTTCCTCTGCTCAGCTTGTAAAAGAGCCCTCCAGCCCATCCCCCATCCCCTGAGGAGCTGATCAGCTCCTCAGCTGTGTTTCGGGCTTATTATAGCTACTAAGCATGTGCAAAAACAGAATTGCCTGAGTGCAGCATCGCAATGTGAAATGGTGGCAAAGATCACTGGAACCCACCCTTGCATTGCCCATCTACTGTGGGATGAGAGCCTCTTCCACATGTTTCCAACCAATATGGATCTGAGCTTTCTTTTGCCAATACTTGCTGATGTCACCAAGCCAACTTGCTTTAGTCTATTTCCTGAATGGTTTTCTTTTTAAACGTGGGAAGTCCCGAAGGATTCTCCCAAAGTGAACAGGTCATGATGAATACCCCAGATTAACAGCAATCAAGTCTACCAACCCAGCATGGACCAGCATGGCAGTTCATGATTTATTCCCATGATGGCGAAACTATGGTACATGGAGACGTATCAGAGGACACACAAGGGATTGCCCTAATCAGCTCCAGCATGCATACTCTGGTCAGCTGAATTTGGCCTTTTCGTCATTTGGACGCTTCAGGGAAGGAGGGTAATGGGGGAGGGATGGGGTATGGGCATATCACGCATGATAGCATCTCCCCATATACCCTTTTTGGCTCACAAACCAAAAAAGGTTTGCCATCACTGATCTATTCCTTCCACATGCCAGTTCAACCTCAAAAACATATTATCTGGTAATCCTAAAAATTTAGGACTTCCATTTATGTCTGGGTGGGATGAACAGCTTCTTCTGAGGAAACAGCCACAAGTAATCTTTGGAGTGATCTTAAGAGCATCGTTAGAAAAAGTAATTGCTGAAGGGGCATGGCCAATGCCGTGGCACCATGGAGTTTCCCCTCGCACCGTAGGGGAACTCTGATATCCCCACTGTCTGGAGAACTGGTTCTTTCGGAACTAGGTCAGAACCATCCAGGAGAGGTGAGGGAAAGAGAGCACATGCCTATGAACTGGGAGGGGTGGCAAGCCCCCCCAGGGAGCTGGAGCAGCTCTTCAGCCAGCAGTGACAGGAGATGACTCTCATCATCCTTAGCCACATGATACCATCACAAGGATTGGTATCATGAGGCTGGAGTCATCTGGGAATAGAAAACTAAAGATTTGTGCTGGAGATGTAGAAAAATGGAGGCGGGTGAGTGATCTTGCCAAAGGTGAGTTTAAAAGAGACTTTGAAACAGTGAGGGAACAAAAGGACTGGAAATTAAGGAGCAGCTGTCCTGGTATGTGGATACAAGATAAAAATAATAGTAAAAGGCTTATACAACTAAAGTCCATTAATTAAAGATTTTGAACCTTTGAAGGAATTTGGAAATTGGGCTTGACTTAGTATAATATTATTAATAATAAATAATATGGAAATTAAACAGGAAAGGCAGAGCTGGAGGGCAGAACAGAGGATACCATCTGGTGGCTGGAGGAATAATTGCTATGGTGGAAGATTGTTAAGGTTACTTGACCAGCTGCTGTCCTTGAAAGATTAGAAAGCGAGAAAGCGTAGGCTTTTTAAAAACAGATTCCTAATTTGTCATAGTTTGGAAAAAACAACTGGACTCTACTAGAAAAGAATGTACTAAATACTGTATATATCAAGAATAACAAGGAACAGAATGATCTGGACTTCTAATTATCAACAAGGAAGTTTATAAATTACAGAAGGCTGTATTGGAAATTTAGTGATAAGTGACTAACAGACTGGTGACAACTCTGAAAGAAAGCTAAAACTGTAATTTATTTATTTATTTATTGTATTTGTATGCTGCCCCTCTCCGGAGACTCGGGGCGGCTAACAGCAATAATAAGACAGCATACAATAATAATCCAATAATAAAAACAATTAAAAACTCATTAATATAAAAAACCAAACATGCATACAGACATACCATGCATAAAATTGTAAAGGCCTAGGGGGAAAGAGTATCTCAATTCCCCCATGCCTGGCGGCAGAGGTGGGTTTTAAGTAGCTTACGAAAGGCAAGAAGGGTGGGGGCAATTCTAATTTCTGGGGGGAGTTGGTTCCAGAGGGCCGGGGCCACCACAGAGAAGGCTCTTTACCTGGGTCCTGCCAACTGGCATTATTTATTTGACGGGACCTGGAGAAGGCCCACTCTGTGGGACCTAACTGGTCACTGGGATTCGTGCAGCAGAAGGCGGTCCCTGAGTTAATCTGGTCCGGTGCCATGAAGGGCTTTATAGGTCATAACCAACAGACTCTGCCAAAATAAAAGACTTTTTTTTGTTCCTTTCCTTTTGAACCGAGGACTGTGATTTTAAAAGCATGGAGGGAATTGACCAAAAAGAGATTATTGAATTTTTCAGAGAACTTCTTAATGATTTTAGAAGATTTTTTGGAATTAATCTCCTTGATTGAATAGGGATGACATTGCTATCTAGAATTTGATATTTATAATTAATATAACTATTTAATATAACTATTTAATTAACAGTGAAGAATTTTCTGTTCTTTTATGCAGATTGACATTATATATTAGAAGGAAATTTGATAATGGTGACAGATTAATTTTTCGATCTATTATAGTTACCAGTTTAAAGGTGGATTCTAAAGATTAGAGAAAATGGAAATAGTTTAAATGAAAAACTCTTTAGGATTTATTATTATGTTATAAATGAGATCACTTATAGGTGTATTTGGAAAATATACTATGTAGAATTTAGGGTTTAGGAGGCTTGCAGAGGACAAAACTTTTTTCCCCCTTACTTACCTCTTTGAAATCTTGGTGCGTCTTATATACTATGTTTTATAATCTACACAATATGGTAATTAAAAATAACAATATCTCCAACTTAATTTATTATGGGATGGAGATTTCAAGCTGAATCTCCCCAACTCTTAGACCAATAGAGCTACATTTTCTCCTTCCTAAAAATAGTGTTACCAATATGAGATATTCTCATACTCACTTGATGGACCGACACATATCAAGTCCCATCTTGACGCAGTTCAGAGCATGGTTTGGCAAAGATACAGGTAATCCAGATACACAATAGTAGCAATCCCCTAAAATCTTGATCCTCATGCATTCATTATCCTGGGGGGAGAACAGAAATATAATTCCATTCTAAAGCCATCAATTTGGTCACTTAAGCAAGAGGAATATTCATTTTTGGTTTATTGGCCACTCAAGGTAGCAAACAACTTTTTTAGAATGAAAATAGACTCTAAGAAGATAACGTACATATTAAAATTAATCATAGTCTAGCCCTGAAGACCGCCAGGAATGACACATCTACAGATTTGCAAATTTTATGTACACTGAGAGCATAGGCACCAGAACAAATTCCTTATGTCTCCAATCACACTTGGACAATAAAATTCTATTCTATTCCATTCCATTCCATTCTTTTTGAATCTAATCTTTGATATAATGGAGGTCCTTTCTGTCAAAGCTTTAGAAGAAGGTCCCAAAGGTGCATTGTTAGGAGCCAACTGGATTTTCTTGTTCTTTCTTTTGAAGATGTTTCACTTCTCATCCAATAAGCTTCTTCAGCTCTGACAGGATACTGGGGAATGGAAGGATTTATATTCCTTGCAGATAGCTGGTCATTTGCATCCTTTTAGAGGGCTGTTGAAGCACTTGGAAGTGTCCCCAGGGTCAATTCAGTAGTGCTCCTGGTTCCTGTAGTTTGTAGCTTCCGACAATGAGGAGAACTACAGAATAGCCTCTCTTGCAGTTTTTAGTGATCGGGCAGGTTCGTTACATGAGAGATAATCCTAAGCCACTTAGCAATAGCACTTAAACTTATATACCACTTCATCTTGTTTTACATCCCTCCCTAAGCAGTTTACAGAGTCAGCATATTGCCCCCAATAATCTGAGTCCTCATTTTATTGACTTCAGAAGAATGTAAGACCAAGTCAAGCTTGAGCTTGGTGAGATCTGGCAGCTGGTGATCAGCAGAAGTAGCCAGCAATGCTGCACTCTAACCATGACACCACCGTGGCGCCGCTTAAAAAGTCAATATTTGAAATTGTTCTGTGGAAACCACTGGTGTCCAGCACAGAATTTGCAATGCAAGTACTTATTTACTTACTTAGTTTTTTTATTACCGCCTATCTCTCCATGAGGTCCTTATTTAGGATATCAAGAAAGGTGTCAATAGGATATCCCAATGAAATGACCTATGTTGCACCAACTGTCACTTCCAGATACTTTCCAAAGATAGTCAAGACAGAATATAACCAAGGCATGCATAATCTTTGTGGGTTACCTGATTATTTGGAGGGAAACTATTACATACCTTGGCAATCTGATCAAACTTGCCAAAGAGTTCATTGAGCATCAACACCAGCTCTTTGGGAGAACATTCACTGGCCAAAAGTGTGAAGCCAACAATATCTGCATAGAGGATGCTGTGGGAGGAGATAGACAAAGGAAATTCTTCAAAGCATTGTCTACAGCAGGCATGTCAAACATAAAGCCCATGGGCCATATTTGGCCCAAAATGTGGAAAATGTAAGGGGCCAGCCAGGAAAATATAAGTGACTTTGGCCAAGTCTACCCAATGCAAGGAGGAAACATGCCAGCAGTTTGGGGAGTGGCATCAAGTTGGCCATGGCCACACATCCTTCTGAGGTCAAGCACAGTCCTAATGCAGCCTTCAATAAGATTGAGTCTGACATCCCTGCCCTATAGAAAGGACCAGCAACTCCTCCAAATTTGCCACCTTTCTCTTCCTCCAACCGCAAAAGTCCCACCAAGCAATCTTCCATATGGCAGATGCCTTCAAATCAAGTACCTGACATTCTGATGCCTTTTGACATAAAGGTTGTGGAAATTGTTGGCACTTTCATGCTGGCATTGGGGCTGGCCTCCATCCCGGAGCCGCTCGATGATCTCAGCCTTCATCTCCAAGGCAATGTAAGCAGGAAGGATAGAAAGGAGCAAATGTTCCTAGCAGTAAGAAGATGGGGAGAGAAAAAAGCATCAATGGAATGAGTTATGTAGAACTTATCTCAGGTGGGGAGAGCATGAAACCACTCACTGCTGAGTTGTTTTCACACTGCAATTCATTCAGATTTTGAACATTTCTCAATCATTGTTTGACAGAGACTTTCTTCAGATGGGAAAAAGTTCTATCTAACTTGCTTAGCTTTTTCAAGATCAAAAAGAGTAATTACAGCTAGGTAAACATGTCTCCCTCTGTGTGTGTCTCTCTCTCTCCATATTGCCTTCCACACTTACCTGGTGTCGCTTCTCTGACTCCAGCTTAACTCGAGATTGGATGAGGTTAAAAGTCTCATGGAAGGTCTCGCCCAGGGCCACCTCCATCAAATGCTTGTGATAGGCACCCACCAAGTTACCACAGACAAAGATGACTAGATTGGCCAGTTGCTGGAAGCAGACAAAAAGTGAATTATGATTGAGGAGAAGATGGCAGTGCAGGTAGGATGGGCTTTAATTGCTGAGAGGCCCACTTGGTTTAATGTCATAAAAATCCTATTGATTAAGCAGTGATTTGTCAAATAGAAACAATGGCTTGGGACAATTTAAAATTCTTCCCAAATAAGTGACCCTTGAACCAGGTTAACCATCCCCAAATGGGCTCCAGGACTGGATTATTACAATCTTGGGAAATGAATTGGTTAAGGTTGTGGGAATTTAGAATGTTTCTGCACTGTGGTATCGTTGTACCAAAAGTTAGAGCAAACTTCATTTAGATACTGTACTCCCAAGTCAGAAGCATTGAAGCGTTTCTGTGGCACTTATTTATCTACTCATATTAGCATGATTTTGAACTGCTAGGTCAGCAGCAGCTGGACCGAATGGCAGAAGCTCACCCCATCACACATGAGTACTTGGCCTTCAAACACAGGTTTGCAAATTGTCAACCCAGCATCCTAAGCATGTGAGCTACTGTGCTTCTTTTCAGTTAAATTTCTCTGAGTTTCCATGCAATTGAAACACAAAGATCAATATGAGATTTAAACTTGGTAAATCACACCTGACAAAGAGGCCAATGATGAAGCTAAAGTAAGATGATAGCCCCTGGACAGAACCCAAGAAATACAAATAAAGCAAACAGACAAAACTGGAATAAATTGGGGGACATCTGTCTAAAAAGATATGTCATAGATAATCCCTATATCCAATGGGTAGACTTACCTGCACAGCCAGTTGTGAATGTGAACTGTGGCCCATTGAAAGATAGATACTCAGAACTATGATGTGCGAGAGAGAAGCTACTATACCGGCAACTACTGCATCTTTCATGCCAACAGGTAACATGGTGTAGACAATGAAGATTATGAAGAGGAAGAAGGAAACCTTGGAGAAAAACATGTCATGCCAGTCAACTTTCCATAGGAAGTCAGCATAGTTAGACATATGAGTAGAATAAATGCAAATTGAAGTCTTTTCTCAAATATTCCAGCTTAGAACACAATAGCAAACTGAACTGAATCTTCTTGGACAACACTAATTTCCTAAATAATTTGTAACTCTGTAAACCACCTAGAGAGGGCTGTAAAAGAACTATGAAACGGCATCTAATTCCAAGAGCTATTTCTATTGCTATTGCTAAAACATATTCAGAATGATTGCTGGAATTGGGTTTGTCTAGTTTGATGAAAAGTAGGAGTAGGGATGACATGTTAGCAGTGTTCCAATATCTCAGGAGCTGCCACAAAGAAGGAGTCAAGCTATTGTCCAAAACACCTCAGGGCAGGACAAGAAGCAGTGGGTAGAAACTAATCCAGGAGAGAAGCAACTTAGAACTAAAGAGAAATTCCTTGACAAAACCATTCATCAGTGGAACAACTTCCCTCCAGAAGTTGTGAATGCTCCAACATTGGAAGTTTTTAAGAAGATGTTGGATAACCATTTGTCTCAAGTGGTGTAGGGTTTCCTGCCTTAGCAAGGGGTTGGATTAGAAGACCTCCAAGGTCCCTTCCAACTCTGTTATTCTATTCTATTCTATTCTAGATTGATCACTTCCTGCATTCACTGTGATGCAAATAGAAAAACACATATATTATATCATGATGTCAAGATATCTTATGTAATGGCACAAATTTCACAGATCCCTTTGCTTGGGATTGTCCAGTATATTGGCTTTGATCCTAAACAAGATTGTGAAAACATTTTCTTCTGTAAATCCTCATTCTCCTTTTTTAAAAAAATCTTCCAGTCAGCAGATGATCCAACCTTGGTGCCTCACCTGGTCCCAAGCGCAAACCACTCCACCTACGAAGATAAATATATAGCCCATTGTGATCAGACAAGTCCAAATGACAGCTGAGAAGAGGCGGGTGCATCTCTGGAAGATGTTTTCCATGCACACAAAAATGAAGATGAGGCTGAAGATAAGCAGAGCGACGAATAACGTAACCAGGAAAGCCAAGTTAGAGGAGAAATCCTAGAGAAGAGAGGAAAAAAGGACCTCAGTTAACCTGGTTGCAAAACCACTGGAAAGTAGAACTATGCTCAATAAGAAACATATACTTGAATGTTCAAAACACTCTTAAAGATCCATTTTATCATGGGCACCTTTTTTTAAACTATTACCATTTACAGGACAGGACAATAAAAACAAGAACAAATAGGTTGAAAAACACCTTCTATCCCAGAGCAATAACTATATTGAATTCTACTGTATATTGTAATAGTAATGCAATATCAGGGGTTTTCAATTCAATTGTATAGAATGCGGAGGATATGTGTTTTTGTTTGATTTTTAATGTATAATGTACACTGAAGGTGGCATTTAATTTCGTTGTATGAGGTGCAATGACAAAGTAAACTAAACTAAACAGAAGTTCAGAAACTGATACCTTCAGGCAGTCCTCAACTTACAACAGTTTGTTCAAAAGTGATTGTTCAAAGTTACAACGGCACTGGAAAAAAAGTGACTTATGACCATTTTTGGATACTTAGCAACTGGTTTGTACTTATGACTATGACAGCATCTTTGGGTCATGTGATCCCTTTTTGTGACCTTCTGACAGGCAAAATCAATGGGGAAGTAGGACTGGCTTAACAACCATGTTTCTAATTTAACAATTGCAGCAATTCACTTAACAAACATGGCAAGAAAAGTCATAAAATGGGGCAAAGCTCACTTAGCAAACTTCTCAGTTAGCAACATCAATTTGAGGTTCAATTGCAATTGTCAAGGGCTTAAAATAATGGGCAGAGATGATCCTCACCAGGGACTACAAAGAGCACATGTGAATTATAACAATCCATGAACTAATGGTCCAATGAATATAAAGGGTTTTTTTATAAGGTTTAACAAAATGATATTTCACAGAGCAATGAAGTTGTGGCTCTTGAAATGTCCAGATGTCATTCCAGCGACCAATAATTGACAACCTTTCTTCAGGACTTCAATCAGAACCATCAATCATCAGAGGGCTTAACCCAGCAAGCTTTTATAAAACTTGAAGGTGGGGTGAAATCTTTCAAAGCCTGCTACTGTTTCACTTCACGCATGCTTTGCACACATATGTACACTACATGTGAATGCGCACCACAGGCACTACCATGAAAAATGAACATTTTGAAGCCATCAGAGTTTGCAAAGGTAGAACAGTGGGGGGAGGATCAGTTGTGCTGTGTGATTTAGATTAGCTGCAAAGCAGGGTATCCCGTCTTCTAGCTAATCTAGATCACACAGCACAGCTGATCATCAGATATACTGGTTTACCTGAACCAGTAACATTTTTACTACCAGTTTGGGCAAACTGGTCCAAACTGATAGCATTTCACCTCTACTTGAAAGCCAAATCTCTCCAACAGGAATGCCAGGTGGTGTAGATTGTCTCGAAAATTAGATATTTTTAGAACAAAGACATTCATTTGATTAAATTTAAAATGAATTAAAAGATAATGTAATGCATTTAATCAGGAGGGGCTGGTGTAAATTGTGATGGATGTTTCTCTGAGGGAGGGGGGTGATGGTATACTCTTTGAAAGAATCTTTGCAACATCTCCCCAAAGAAATCATCTTTTCACTCAGTTCTTCTAGGAAGCTCTCCCTTTTCTCCAATGTGATCTCTGATCTCCTTTTTGGGTGGAAAATTATCAAGAATCTGATGGGAGAACATCCCAAGGATTCTGGAAGAAATCATTATCTCGATCTTAGTCTGGATTCTGATCCGAAGACTGGAATGAAGTTACATAGGTACTCTTGTAGATAAATTAGGAGGCTTGGATGGGGAAATGTGGCATTTTTATATTTCCTTTAGTCAGTGTGAGAGTTCACAAGAAATATCATCCTTAAATTGATGACACCATTGTATAAAAGCAAGGATGTCAAACTTAAGGCCTGTGAGCCATATGTGGCCCACGGGATGCTTAAATCTGACCTGTGGGGCCACCCTGGAAACAACAAAGGACCAGCCTATGGTGCCTCTGCTGGCAAAAATGGAGCTTGGGACACCCACGTGCAGCCTTCCTGAGCTCCATTTTTGGCCACGATGGCCTAGTGCAGCCCACTGCCAGTGAAAACAGGGCCTCAGGGGGCTGCATGCAGGAGACCAACACAGCTGCCCACACTCTCTCTCACACCCTGAAGTGAAACACAATCCTGATGTGGCCCTCAATGAAATCAGGTTTGGCACCTGTGTATTAAAAGTATTGCAGAACAATTGTGTTACTCTACAATAGTGATGGCAACCCTTTTTCCCCTTGAGTGCCGAAAGCACATGTATGTGTGCCCATACTCATATTTCAATGCACCCTGCCACCCTGCACATGCATGTGTGACCCCCCCTGCCTCTGTTTATGCATGCGCAACCCTCGCACTCCAATAAGCAGGTGTGCCCGACCCCTACCCTTCCTTTGGGGCTAGCAGGCTTCCCTGAAGCCTCTGGAGGCCAGAAACAGCCCATTTCCTGACTTCCAGTGGGTCCGGTAAGCCCATTTTTTGCTTTCCTGGAGCCTGGGGAGGGCAAAAGCCTGGGCAAAAGCCTGGGGAGGGCAAAAACAGCCTCCCTGTCACTACCCAGGGAGGCCTCCCTGAGACTCCATGCGAGGCCTCAAGTTACCTGGCATCCAAAATGAGCTGTGTGGAGATTCCTGGGAGGGGAGAGTGAGACAAAAATCAACTGGCCATCCCATACACGACTGGAACTGAGCTAGGACAGCCACCTGTCACATGCATGCCACACGAGTCCCAGCAACCAGTTAAGTCCCACAGAGTTGGCCTTCTCCGGGTCCCGTCAACTAAACAATGTCATTTGGCGAGGCCCAGGGGAAGAGCCGGCCCTCTGGAACCAACTCCCCCCAGAGATTAGAATAGCCCCCACCCTCCTTGCCTTTCGTAAGCTCCTCAAAACCCACCTCTGCCGTCAGGCATGGGGGAACTAAGATATTCTTTCCCCCTAGGCTTCTACAATTTATGCATGGTATGTTTGTATGTATGATTGGTTTTATAACAAGGGTTTTTAGCTGTTTTAGTATTGGATTTTTACATTCTGTTTTTATCACTGTTGTTAGCCGCCCCGAGTCCATGGAGAGGGGCGGCATACAAATCCAATAAATGAATGAATGAATGAATGAATGAATGAATGAATGAATGAATGAATGAATAAATAAATAAATAAATAAATAAATAAATAAATAAGCTCTCCATCACTTCTCTACAATGATTAAAAAACATCAGAAGGAGTCTGGTAGCACCTCTTCTAATTAACAAAATATGAAAATGTGCTACCAGACTGTTGATGTTTTTTTCCCATTCTACTGGATACCTGGCTCTTACCCAATCATAGTTTTGCAAACTTCCCTCATTGCCGCCTTTATCAAGAGCTGCTAGAAAAGGTATCGTAGCTCTGGACTGTATTGTATGAAATATATATGAAAACATTATTCATCTCTACTTAGCACCAGCAAGGGCCACATTTTAGCCACCAAGAGTCCTTTGGGAGTTGGGCAGAATATAAATTTAATAAAATTAATAATTTAATAAAATAAATAAATAAATTTCTAAAAAGGGTTTGGGGGAGAGCAACAAAGATGCTACAGGGACTTTAGAACAACCTCCAACAGTGTAGGCTGAAAGAACTGGAAATATCCAATGTGGACAAAAGAAGACTGAGTAGAGATATGATACCCATGTCCAAGGACCCATTTTGGGACTAGACAACTTAGAATTACACTGCCTTTGGTCTGACTTAAGCATAGTACACAAAATTATCTGCTACAATGTCCTTCCTGTCAATGACTACTTCAGCTTCAACCGCACTAATAAAGAGTACACAATAGATACAAACTGAAGGTAAACTGCTTCAAATTCAGTTGCGCTTTTTAAAAACTTTTTTAAAAAGTTCAGGTAAAGTTCAGTTTTGGCGTTCAACCGAACACCGCAAAACACTGCTGCCTTTCCTCCCTGTTTTGGCCAGCCAGGAAGTAGTCTCCGTGACATCAAAGCCCTGCCCCTGGAATCCGCTGGTGGGATTTCCCACCTCCTTTTGCTTGCAGCGACGCAAGCAAAAGGAGGTGGGAAATTCCACAATGGGATTCCCCACTCTCCTCCCGGGCAGCGGAGTTTCGTGGTGTTCGGCCGAATGCCGAACCCGAACTTTACCCAAACTTTAAAAAAAGTTCGGGTTCAGGTTCGGCATGCCAAACACTGCAAAGTTCGGCACGAACCCAAACTTTGCAAGTTTGGTTTGCCCAACACTAGTTTTAAGTTGCTTCTCTCCTCTCTTAATTTCCACCCATTGCTTGTTGACCTACCATCATTTGCTTTGGAGAATAGCTTGACTCTCTCTTTATGGCAATACCTTACATATGGGAACACTACTATCATGTCTCCTCCCCTCTTCATTGCAAACTTACCCTACCGCTGGAAAAGGTAGTAGCAATGAGAGCCACACAGAAGCTCAGCACGATAACCAAGAGAAGAAGAATCAGAGGGTACTGTTGGCTCAAGTAATAATAGGTTTGATAGAAGAGGTCTTCTCGGGGAGTATCACTGGTTGCCCTTGGTCGACGCTGGCAGGGCATGGTTCACTGGCTCCGGTGAAGACCCACTTTGGAGAAGATCTCACTTACTCCTCAACTGCAAAATTTAACAATGATGAACAAGGATCCTCTTCTTGACCCATCATGTATGAACAATTCCTACATCCATTCCAAGCCATGGCTTCTGTTAACAGGGAAAACAGGAACTCTTCAAGGAAGGAGAAAAGTCACAACTGAGCAAAAGGGAGGAGGAGTTCAACCAGATGATAAGAAGGTAATCAAAACACCAGTAATTTCCGTAGTAGTTTTCAGTCAAAATCTCATGCAGGTTGGTAGCTTCAAGTGCTGGAAAATGTAAAACAGAAAGAACTAGATAAGAAAAGAGAGATTGTGTTTAAAGATTAATTTAGACTGCCTTTGAAGCGCTCTACTTTACCTAACCCTTTATAGACTCTTGCTTGAAAGGAAAACAAAAATGATTTACGGTTCTGCCGATTAGATTGAATTGATTGTAGAAAAAAGAAAGTTATGTTGTAAACGTAAAGAGAAGTTTTCAAGCTTAGCAACTTTTAGACTTGTAGACTTCAACTCCCAGAATTCTGGGAATTGAAGTCCACAAGTCTTAAAGTTGCTAATTTTGGGGACCCCTTCATAGATTAAGAGGTAAATTTATACAGGTAATCCTTGACTTACTGTATGGCCATAAATTTCTGGACCCAAAATTTCTCTGAGATATTTATTAAGTGGGTTTTGCTCCATTTTACGACCTTTCTTGTCACAGTTCTGAAGTGAATTGCTGCAGTTGTTAACTTAGTAACACACTTGTTAAGTGGTTCCCCCATTGAGTCTGCTTCTCAGAAGGTCACAAAAGGTTACTATAACCATCATAAATGTCAGTCGACTGCCAAGCATCTGAATTTTTATCACAAACTGCAATGGTTGTACGTGTGAAAATGGTCTTAAATCACTTTTTCAGTGTTGTTATAACTTTGAACGGTCACTAAGTTGAGGACTGCTATAAAGAAGATCAGGTCTTGCAGTACTGCAAGCTACTTTTGCTGATCAGTGGCTGTCAGTAGTTTGGCAGATCTCAGTAGGCTCAAGGTTGACTCAGCCTTCCATCCTTCCAAGGTCAGTAAAATGAGGATCCAGATTGCAATATGTAAACCACTTAGAGAGGGCTGTAAAGCACTATGAAGCGGTGTATAAGTGTAAATGCTGTTGCTATTGCTATTCTTTATAAATCCTTTGTTCTGTTTTTTCTTTTTTTCCCCTTCCTTTTTTTGTATTTTTGCCTTTCTCTTTAATTTATTTAATTTATTTTTCTTTTGTTCCTTTTTAATTTTTTTAAAAAAATACGTAATAAAAAGCTATATATAAAAATAAATTCTTCCTTTGTCTAAAAGTTGATCTAAACACTCAGATTTATTTCCTAGAATTTGAATGAATCTTACAGTTTATATCTCATGGTAGGTGTTAATTCACTGTGGTCCATAGTGTTTGCATTGTACGTGTTTAGCATATTTTTGCTGTTATGCAGCACAAGCTGTGCTTTTGAAGTTTTCTTGTCCTTTTGCCTTTATTGCTTGCCATTACTACCATCCAAAAACCTTTCTGCCAATTCAGGATCAAGCTTCACACAGCTGATATGAGGAAGTTTAGGCTGGATTTACATATTGCTTAATTGTGGTTTATTTAAACTACAACAGCCCCATAACACACTTGAACATCACTAAGTGATGTTTCATGGGAAATGTATCAGCATCCAAGAACTTTCTCTCTCTCTACCTCTCTCAATCTTCTCTCTCTCTCTCATTCTTGCTCTCATTTTATCTCAGTCATTCTCTCTCATTCTCCCTCTCATTCGCTATCTCTTATTCTCTCTGTCTCTCATTCTCACTCTCATTCTATTTCTCTCATTCTCTCTCATTTTGTCTCTCTCATTTATTCCTTTCATTCTCTCTCTTTCTGTTTCTCTCTCATTCTATATCTCTCTCATTCTGTCATTCTCGCTTTCACTCTTTTTCTGCCATTCTCTCCCTCTCTCTCCTTTTCTCTCTCATTTTGTCTCTCTCATTCTATATCTTTCATTCTTCCTCTCTCATTCTATTTGTCTCTCCTTTTCTGTCTCTCTTTCTCTCTCCCTCTCTCTCCCTCCCTCCCTCCCCCTCTCTCTCCCAGATTTTTTTTCCTGGGATTTGATTTGACCTTCATTCTTAAGAATATCTTTGGAGGTGGCAAGACACCTTGAACATTATGAGATAGTTGTGTTAGTCCATAGTGGATTAAAATCAGGAGTCTGGGAGGCCTTTTCCAACTAGCATATTTATTTAAAAGCATTAGGTTTGGCAGGCTACAGCTTTCTTCATCAGAAAAACAGCTTTAGAAATGTTTGTCGTCCCCCCCCCCCGCCGCCCTCCTCTTTAGGAGTGATAAAACCCAAATGAACTAGCAGACAGGTAGATCTAACAGCTTTCTAGTAAGTCTCCACTTCTGGTTTTGGGCATCAAGCCCCCTTTCTCCATTTTAGAAACTACATTACAACACCCCAAGATTAAGAAAACCTCACTGAATATTTCTAACAGAACTTCTTACACCCTTCTTTAAGGGTGTAAAATATTCCTTGGTGAATATAATCTTGAAACTACATGAATGAAAATGGCAAAGAGATCGTCCAGTCTGATCACTGTAGGAAAGTCGCTTCAGACTGGAATGGACAGAAAGCTGACTTTAAACCAGACACAGAAATCATTGAAAGACAACCAAAGAAGGGAGAAAATCCTACCAGAGATTTCCAGAGAAGATCATCAGGGAAATCAGGAAGGAAGAAAGATAGCCCAGAAACAAAAGGACAAAACAATACTAAGGAAATAATCGTTGCATAGGTGAAATAAATAAACACACCCCAAAATAGGAATCTTATGTGTTTCTTCCTTTCCTACTTCTAGAATTGTGTCATCGGGAAGTTCTATTTCTACCTTCCTCTGAGAAGTTCACACACAGACAACTTTTAAAAACTTCTTACATGATAGATTGTCTGGGACCCTTAATTTCTGAATCTTGATCTGAATTCAGATATCCACACATTTAGCTGGACTGACCAAACCTAATGCACTTTTGTCCCTCTCATTCCTTTAAAGATCAAGACAAACTCAGCCAAATTAAAGTATTTATCATTCTGGTAAGCACATATTTATCACAAAATTACAAAATTTATCACAAGTTCCCTCTCTCTCAAATACAGATATCATAACCAGTCCCATGCCTATACTTGCCTTATTGGATATAATGTACGTCTTTCCTCGTTAGCTTCCCTGATCACTCATCACTAGAATGGAACAGGCAAAGTCTTCTCCTCCCTTCCTTGCCACAAGGAATATCTTCCAAGCCCAAACTTATTTCTCAGCATTTCACCTGATCTCAGGGTATGCTCACATCTGCCTGCCAGCCAGAATCCTTCTTTGACTCAGCATGGCTCTTTCTGCCCTCACAGGAACTCTGCCTTCCCCAAAGCCCAGCCCAGTGTTTGAATCGGAGATGAAAGAGTGCCTGCCAATGTTAACCTTTTCCTCTCCAACCACAGCTGGCGTGGGAGAAAGGGAGAGGCTCCAGCACAAATCTTTCAACACAAGTTTCTTCTTGTCCATGGGAGGGAAGGAGAGCTAGAGGGAGGGAGGGAGGGAGGGAGGGAGGAAGGAAGGAAGGAAGGAAGGAAGGAGTGAGGGAAGGAAGGAAATCATTTTGAGCAAAAGTTTCATATCCAATGTCTATTATGCATTTCCCCCCTTAATTAAATTAAGAGGGAATGAGGAAGGGGGCAGAAAGGGAGGCAGGGGGGAAGAGAAGGAGAATGAAGGGGAGTGGAGTGGTGGGAGGGAGGGGGGAAGGATATCATTTTGAGCAAAATATTCATATCCAAGGTCTATTACCCATTATTTCTCCACCATTAAATTAAGAGAGAGGGGAGAAGGGAGGAGAGAGGGAGGGAAGGAAGGAAGGAGGGAGGGAGGGAAGGAAAGGAGGGAGGAAGGAAGGAAGGAAGGAAGGAAGGAAGGAAGGAAGGAAGGAAGGAAGGAAGGAAGGAATCTACCATTTCCAGAAATACTATTAGTTAGGTATGTGGCTGTACAATGAAAAAATGTACTGTAATTGGAAAATGTAATTGTGTTGCTAATTAAGCACACATTTTAAATTATGTTTTTTATCACAGTCAATTTCCTTCCGGGCTGTAACCTCCCACAACCCTACAAAGTAAGAGAAAAGTTTCTGAAAATTCTAATTAAGGTCTCATCTGGTCTAGTCCACAATATGATTTCTAAGACCCCCATGGTGGACCTATAACACCTAAATTATGTTCTCTTTCTCACATGTTCTTACTTCAACACACTAGTACAAAGGCTGTACTAGTGTATTTTATGTAGTCTTTTCTGTACAATATTTAAGATTGGAAAGCCAAATGTTTCCTTCCCTTTCTGTCCAAAAAGACATGGATTTCCACTTTGTAAGTGTCTTTGATAATTTATAAAATGGACAAGAAAGAACACTTATTAATAAGCAATAAGATAAAGCTAAAGGTTCCCCTCAAAAATATGTTTTTGCTGTTCCCAACTCTAGGGGGCAGTGATCATCTCTATTTCAAAGCCAAAGAGCCAACGCTGTCTGATGACATCTCCATGATCATCTGGCCAACATGACTAAACGTCGAAGGCACATGTAATGCTGTTACCTTCCCATCAAAGTAGTCCTTATTTTTCTACTTACAGGCTTTTGAACTGCTAGGCTGGCAGAAAACGGGGCAAGCTATGGGAGCTCCAGGGGTGGAGTCCAACTTACCTTGCTACCAGTTTCCTCCCTCCCATGCTGTGTGGGCATGCCTCATGGGCAGGCCTCATGGGTGCACCTCATGGACCCACGTGCTTCACACTTGCGCACATGTGCAGTAACCAAAAATCTTAAAAAACAATCCCCCCCCACAAAAAAAAGATGATGACTGCATGCAAAGTGCTGGAACTCACTTTCTGCACATACTCAGAAGGATTTTTAAAAAATATATAAAATAAAATTTAAAATTCAAAAAAATGATGGCAGCACCCACGGACCGGAAGCGACTGGTCTGGTTTGGTGACATCATCATGATATCACCAGCAGGTCACTACAGGTTCGGGCGAACCAGTCCAAACCGGGAGGAACCCACCCCAAGGGAGCTCACTCCATTATGCGGTGCTAGGAATTTGAACTGCTGAACTGCCAACCTTTCTGATTGACAAGTGAAGGATCTTAGCCACTGAACCATTGCATCCCCATAAGCAATAGAAGGCAAAAAGGGAAAAAAATGCCCAAACAAATATTTTGCTGTTTTTCACACATTAGAAAATGCATGCATTTTACAGGAATATAAAGAAATAAGCCAATAAAGGTCCTTTTCCATAAATATGTCCTGGGGGTGGATTCTAACTTACATCACTGCCAGTTCACTTCCTCCCATGACACATTACTATGTCTCATGGGCACACGCATGCAAAGCGCACACATGCATACTACTGAAAAAAAAGCCCCCCCCCCAAAAAAAAGATCCAAAACCAAGATGTCTACACATTTTAGGTGCCAGGAACTCAGCTTCTGAAGAAAAGAAAAAAAAACAGTAATTTTTTTTTTTAAAAAAAATCAATTTTTTTAAAAAAAGATGGTGGCATCCACGGACTTCACCGACTCAAGTGGTTCCGTGACATCATCGTAACTTCACCAGTGGGTTGCTACTAGTTTGGGTGAAACAATCCAAACCGGGAGGAATTCGCCTCTGGTCCTGACAGGTTTTTTCATTTCTTCAGGAACAAGATAGACTGAAGTTATCCTTGGCCATACCAGATTTCAAGTAGTGTCTTTCCCCTTTTACCATAGTACTTTCTCCCCTTATTTTCTCCCCAAGAGCGATAACCTTGTGAGGTAGATTCAGGGCAGCACCAGGCCTGCAAAGTAGCCCTTATGAAGAAGGGCTACTCCATAAGTAATACTGGAACAAAAATTTAGCCTTACAGAAGAGGCAGAATCACTCTGAATTTCTTTCTAATTTCTTTTATGTTCTGGGACTTAATTCATCTTTTGCTAATTGCTATATTTCTTCTCCAAGTTCCTCTTTAGGGATTTTCATATAAAATGGAAGGAAGCGATCCAGAGAGATCCAATGAACTTATACATCTAATGAATGTATTTCTCCCAAAGGCTTGCATTTGAAACGTCTTTGAAGTACTTCCAAGAGTATGTCATTTTAATTAATTTATTTATTTAGTTATTTATTTTATTAGATTTGTAGGCCGCCCTTCTCCTCATAGACTCAGGGTGGCTTACAAGGGTGAAATAAACATGGTAACAATAAATAAAATCAAAACATTAGGAATATAAATAAAACCCACTATAAAACGCAATCAATCATCCCTCTTTCATACTAATGGCCAGAGCGAAGCTACAGTCAAAACTTCAACCTTGAAAGACAATGTTTAAGTAGTGACTTGATCAAAGTGTATAAAATCATGCATGGGATAGAAAAGGTGGATAGAGAAAAATTATTTTCTCTATCACATAATACTAGGACGAGGGGGCACTCCCTAAAGTTCATAGGTAGAAAATTGAGGACAAATAAAGGGAAATATTTTTTCATCCAGAAGAGGTCGTGACAGCTGTCAGCCTTAATAGCTTCAAGGCAGGGTTAGACAGATTCATGGATGCCAAGTGTATTGGTGGTTATTGAAACAGATGTCCATGTGCCACCTCTATATTGCTTGAGGCTGGCAGGATCCCCTTGAGTACCAT
Source organism: Erythrolamprus reginae (assembly GCF_031021105.1). Classification (NCBI taxonomy): domain Eukaryota; kingdom Metazoa; phylum Chordata; class Lepidosauria; order Squamata; family Dipsadidae; genus Erythrolamprus; species Erythrolamprus reginae. Next base: position 140,709,027 of record NC_091963.1, on the reverse strand, counting down.
TTGTTGGGGGTCAAGGGAAAAGGAGGGTTTTGCCTTTTTGTTCTGCTCAAGATCCCCATGGACAATTGGTGGGCCACTGTGTGACACAGAATGCTGGACTCAATGGGCTTTGGCCTGATTCAGCGTGGCTCTTTTTATGTTCTTAAGTTCTTATTGTCAGCCACACAGATTCTCTCTCTCTGCTCTCCCTCTTCTCTCTCTCTCCCTCTCTCTTTTCTCTCCTCTCTCTTTATCCCTCTCTCCCCTCCCTCCCTCCTACCCCTCCCCAGCTTCATTTCCCCCCCTCAAGTAAATCTACTTCACAGGATTCTTGTGGGGAGAAATAGAAACACTACTGCATACATCTGGTTAAGCTGCTGAAAGAATGGCGGGATATAATTTTAATAAGTAAAAAAATTTAAACATGGAAGTGTGATATTTTTAGGAAGACATTGTTCAGATTTAAAGTCTATTTGTTCAATACAACTTTTATCAATTCTATTTGTTTTATTTTTTTCCCAGGGCTGTAGAGGATGAGATAGGTGCACACAGGCATCAAGAGAGTTTGGTGTTTATTTTTCTAAACAAGATTGTTGCCAGAGTAATCTGCAACCAGTAGCAGCGATGCCAAAATGATGACATGCTTGTGGTGAAGGCAGCCCTCAAGCCCCATGATGATACCAATCACAGGGTTTTCATGAGTGTGTCATTTTTTAACATGTTATAGGTGAAATCTGCTTTAACAAAGATGATTAGGGAGCTGGAGGCTAAAATATATGGAGAATGGTTGCAGGAAATGGGTATGTCTAGTTTAATGAAAAGAAGTCTAGGGGCAACTTGATAGTAGTGTTCCAAAATCTAAGGGACTGCCAGAAAGAAGTCAATCTATTTTATAAAGCACTTGAGGGCAGGAAAAGAATGGGTGGAAACCAACCAAGAAAAGAAGCAACGTTGAACTAACGATGAATTTCCTGACAGTAGAACAATTAATCAGTGGAACAACTTGCCTCCAGAAGTTGTAGGTGCTCCAACAATAGAATAGATTGGACAACCATTGGTTTGAAATGGTATGGGGCTTCCTGTCTGAACAGGAGGTCAGACTAGAAGACCTTCAAGGTCCTTTCCAACCCTCTTATTCTACTAGTCTGCTATTCTGAGTCCTATGGGTTTGGGCAGCATAGAAGTCGAATAAATTAAATTAAATTAAATTAAAATTCTGCTGACCTTGGCATATCTCCTCCAATCTTATCAGAATCAACTTACCATAGCCAACCTGCCATGGACAACTTGCGATGCCCAATTTGCCAGGGACAACTCACCGAAGGATGAGAGTTACAGTAATATCATAGAAAAATTATTAAATGTGAATGGCATTTTTTTTTAAAAAAATATTCATTTTGAATAATTAAATTGAATTATTAAATTGCCCCACAGTCAAGGGCAATTGTTAAATTGCCCCACCAGGACAGTCAAGTTGTCCTGCAGCAAGTTGGTCGTGGTGAGTTGTCCTGCAATGAGTTGGCCATGGTGAGTTGGCGATAGAAAGTTGACTGTGGTGAATTGTTCTGTTCTTCCTGAGAATACTGTGGGCAGTCATGTAAACAAACCAATATGTCATTGAAGAAATGAATTCAGAGTTCTCACTCAAGGCACAAATGACCAAGTTCAAATTCTCCTACTTCAGATACATGATGTGAAGATCTATCTCTCTGGGGAGGGCTGTAGTGCTAGGAAAGGTGGAAAGAAAAGAATAGGACAGACTCAGTTGTGATGAGCTCATAACTGAGAGAGTTGAAATAACATGGTAAGAATGTATTGTAATAGAGAGAACCTACAGCAGGGGTGTCAAACTCGCATTATGGCATTGTTACGTCATGTATTGGGACTTTCCCTTCCTTTGCTGAACTGGACATAGGCATGACCAGAACATGACACATCTGTCTTGCGGGCCACAAGTTTGATAACCCTGACCTACAGTATCTTCATCAAGGGTGTCAAACATGATTTCATTGAGGGATGCAATTTCCCTTCCTAACTCCTCTCCTCAGAATTCTAGTCCTCTTGACCTATTTGGACCTTGGTTTGTTTTTAGGTGAAATGTGAAAGACAGCAGTTCCTACCTTACTGCCTTCTTTCCAGTCAATAAAATCAAAATGTAGACCAGCTACTAAATCATTATAGGCTGCAATTCAACTGAGAATCCATTGGCAAGAAAAGGGTCAGTCCAGAGAAGATAGTATGAGCGTCAGCAGCTAGAAGTCATTAAAGAAGAAGCAACTAATGAGACCAAAAGGAGACAGCCACTTCTTGAAAAATTTAGAGCCTCTAATGAGCTGGATGGCTAAAGTCATTTCATGCTTGTCATCCCTTCTTCACAGAAAAGTGAAGCAAATTAAATTCTCCCCCAATTTAATTCCGAGTACAAACGACAGAAGATCTCCAATGTGCCAAAGTCATTGCCAAGGTTTCTTTTGTTTCTTTTGTTTACAGCGGTTGGATGTCACACTGATTTTTGCAGTTTCTCCACTTTCCAAGAAGATGCTAGATTTGTGCCAAGCTCCATGGATTTGGTTTGTAAAAGGGTTTTGTCTCCAGTTCTAATCCTGAAATTCAATCAAGATTTAGAAATTCAACATTAAGAATCACTATAAATGGCCACATATCCAAGACATGTCATTCAGTAGCCAGGAGGCCTACGAGAAAGGGAAGGAAAGACAAATCCTGCAGAAAAATTACACAGGTTAAGAAGAATGAGTCAGTTTGGTCTAACAGTTAAGGCACCAGGCTCGAAACTGGGAGATCCTGAGTTCTAATCCTTTGTGCTTTAAGCACAAAAACAACTGGGTGATTTTGGGCCAGTCACTCACTCACTCTCCACCCTAGAAAGGAGCCAGTGGCAAATTGTTTGGAATAAATGTCCATCTGGGTTCAGTTCCAAGTGGGGAGAAAGACACTGGAAACATGGAGACTACTTGGAAAGGTGGCTTAATGGTAGACATGACCACATAGTTTGAAGTCCTGGACAAAATGAGCACATGGGTGAGAGAGGGAGAGAGATTTATACCCTCTCTTGGGCTTTGAATTGCTTCCTGCTCGCGTGAAAGAAATGTATTCTGATTGGTTGTCAAACTCCCATGGGGCCATGGGGGCATAATGTTGTAGGTTGTCTTGAGTCCCAGGCCTGGTTGAATCTTGCTGGGTGATGATGTAATTAAGAGGCTTTGGGTAATTCCTATTACGTCTTAAGGCTTTGTCCTGGTTTGGATCTTGAGTGAGAGCTATCCTGAAGGTCATGTCTTTCGTTTTGTAACTAAGCTGGTCCAGTCTTTGTCTTGTAGATAGGCTGTTATCAAAATATCTCCTGGGTGTGGGCAGGGAGCTAAGACTCTGAGTTTGTCTTTAGAAAAATGTTTCTTTGTTGGGGGAAATATAATATTCTGCTTTTTTAATATTTCCCAGAATGTTTCATTTTCCTAGGAGAGGGGTGGGTGCTAACTTCCTACAAAACCATATCTGAAAAACCTTGACCAGAAAACTGCAGGAACTTGGCCAGATAGTTGCCAAGAGCCAAAAAAGAAAGAAAGAAAAAGAAACATTAACCCGATACATATGCATGCAAGAAGAATGTTAGACTTGGGTTAAGGAGATCTGGCATTAAAACCTCTGGCACGAAGGCAACCTGGTCTGTAATTTCCATCTCCCATACAGTCATGTTTCCTGACCTTTGTCTAGAAAAGGCAACTATACCTACGTGCAAATTAAATTTAGAAACGGAAGATATTTCTTTGCCTTCTTATTTTGTTTTTCAATCCTGAGGCTAAGAAACTTGAAACTCTCTTTCAAAACATCAAGAGAAATAGCCTATCAATCTTACTAGCATTCCTGTCCAACTTTACACTAATAGCTGCCTTCAGACTGAGCCTGAAAGGGGAAAAAATATGTTTTGCATAACAAGGAACCAAATTTGTGTGCTCCACCTATTGTTTTTTTGCATTTGGTCAACCTGATTTGAATCTGGACTTTACTTATTTTATTTATTATATTTGTCAAACAAGTATAGAATTATAGTTTGCATTAACATAACAAGGTATAAAGAAGTGATAAAAAGGATAATAGGACAGAAGGACAGGGACGGTAGGCACAATAGTGCACTTATGCATGCATCTTACAGACTTCTTAGAAAAGGGGAGAGGTCAACAGTAGATAATTTAAGGTTGAAGATTTTGAGGTTAAGGGAAGAAACAACAGAGTCCAGGTAGTGAGTTCCAGGTATTGAGCATTCTGTTGCTGAAGTCATATATTCTGCAGTCATGTTTGGAGTCATTTACATTTAGTTTGTATCTATTATGTGCTCTTGTGTTGTTGTTGAAGGTGGTCACTAACAGGAAGGACGTTATGATGTATGATCTTATGAACAACAATTAAATCAGTTTGGAGACGACGTAGTTGTAGATTGTCTAACCATAGTATTTGAAGTCTGGAGGAATAAGGTAGTTTGTTTCGAGAAGAGGAGTGAAGACTCTTCTTGTGAAGTATTTCTGGACTCCCTCAATTTTGTCAATGTCAGTTATGCAATGTGGGTTCTATGCAGGTGAGTTGTATTCAAATATTGGTCTTACAAAAGTTTTGTATTTCTGGATAGCAGTTCAGTGTTTCTGGAGAAGAAGTTACATAAGATTAGGTTTGTAACTCTTAGTGCTTTTTTGGCAATGTTGTTACAGTGAGCTCTGGCACTTAGGTCATTGAATATGAGTACTCCAAAGTGTTTGATTGAGTGGGGGTCAGCTACGAGTTCATTACTTCCAAGTATGTATTTAGTATTCTGATTCTTTTTACTAATGTGTAAGACAGAGCATTTGTTGGTTGAGATTTGAAGTTGCCAGTTGTTAGACCATTCTGCTAAATGATCAAGATCCTTCTGAAGGATAGCAATGTTGTCGGTGGTATTAAATAGTTTAACGTCATCAGGAAAGAGAACACAATTGCTTCTAATGTGATTACAAAGATCATTTATGTAGAGTATGAGGATTTGTAATCTGTAAATTGAGTGTAAACTGTTGCAGAAGATGAGGTCTAGGCAATTGTTGAGTCCTGTATTATCAGTAACAAATTGATCTAGTCCTAGACTAGTAATAGCATTATAAAGGGTTGAATGTATGGGTTCAACTGAACATTTGCTTAGGGTTTAGACTTGGGACTTTTTTTTAAGTTTAGACTTGGGACTTCATGTGGTGTTGTGGCAAAGGCACTAACCCTCCCAGATATCCCTCCCCACCATTTGCTAGGCAAATTTCCTACTCCACCAGAGAAAAAGAAGGAAGTGGTGTGTTTCCTACCCCTCCCTTTCCCAGTTCAATCATTATAGAAAACAGCAGTCCTCTCTTCCACCCGGGTTATCTTTGGACAATCCTTCTGGGTTGTTAAGACTGAAACTGCCAATCTGCAAAGGACCAATTGAAAGAGGAAGAGGACACATGTTTATCCTGTGCTCATAAACTTCCTTTATCTGTTCCTAACCTCCTTTGAAACTTCTGAGCAATTGTGTGTGTGTGGTGGTGGGGGAGACATTCTGCTGATGCACAGAGAGATACTGCACAAATCTCTCCTTTGGTTCTAAAAGTGAATTTAGAGAGTTAGGCATAGCCTAACTTTTTGTTGTTGCAAACCATCCAGAGTCACATAGATAAAATGAGGTGAGTGTATAAACATTTTGAATAAGTACATATATTTATTTAGTGTAGTTTCCCAGTATGATTTTGATTGTTTATTTAGTATCATATGACTACCATTAAGTGTTGTATCCAGTGGTGGGCTGCTGAGAGTTCCCAGGGGTTTGGTAGAACCTCTAGCTAAGATTATGTGCATCCCCAAATCCTTCTCCTAGCTGGCCTTGCTCATCCTGCCCCTCCCTTCCAGGTGTCCCTAAACAACCTGTTTTGGATGCACCTAAGTACAGGGCATGAATGGAAGCTCAGGGAGGTCAAAAAGCAGGCCTATCCAAAGTTCGGGAAGGCCAGAAACGTGGCTGTTTCCAGCCTCGGAGAGCCTACAGAGCCTGGGGAGTCCATTTTTACCGTCCCAGAGGCTCTAAAAAAACCTTGGGAGTCTTGGGAGGGCAACCCCTCCCCCACATACACTGAAGCTGACTAGGCCACAGCCACCATGGCCATGCCCACCCAACAACCAGGCAGAGAACCTTTTGCTAAAATTTTTGAAGTCCAGCTCTGGTTTTATCTAATGATTCATGATGAATGTTTTTTACGATGACTATGATACATCTTTTATGTACGCTGCAAGCTTATGCACCAAAGACAAATTTCTTGTGTGTCTAACCATACTTGGACAATAAAGAATTCTCTTCTCTTTTCTTCTCTTCTTCTCTCCTCTCCTCCCTTCCCCTGCACTACACTACCCAATTCCTATTCTATTCTATTCTGTTCTGTTCCTGGAGGTTTTCAAAAATAGAGTCGTATAAGATTTCCTGTTTTGAGTAGGGGGTTGGACTAGAAGACAGCCACTCCAGCCAGGAGTGGGCTTTTGCCTGGACGGGGGGTACGCAGTGGGGTAGCAAAAATGAAGTTCCACCTCAAAGTACCCAATTTGCACTGAAAGATGTTGAAAGAAAATGCAGGGCGTCCTGCATAAGCCATGCCCACAGTGTGGTAGTAAATATTTGGTAACCCTTCACTGCTTCCAGCCCTATGATTCTGTGTGTCTATGATTCTATGTTTTATATAAAGCATCCTTGGTGGGATGGGTCTGAACTGGATCTTAGCCTTCGCTTTGTTAGGAAACAATCAGAAAAAACAATAGTTGGGCTGGATATCAAAAAGTGGAAACCTCCAATTGTCCTTCTTACCTATTCAAAGAGCTGAAGAAGAGGTGTATGAATGACTCCCAGGTCTTTGCAGAAGTATTGCTATATTTAAGAAGAATTTAATTATCCTTTCATTTCATCAAGAAGTTCAGGAGTCTGAACAGTCAAACTTTCATCATTGACATTATACTTTGCATCTTGTATCAATCAAAATCATCCTCTGTTCTGTCCTCATTAATATCTAGAGCCCATTGCTCTGCCAGATCTGATCTTGTTATTTAATTAATTATGTTCTTTAGGTCATCCATCCCTAACCTGGTACTCTTCTGATCACTGGTGTGTTGCTACCAGTTTGCCCCAGTTTGGGCGAACCGGTAGCAGTAGTGGGAGGCTCCGTGCATCCTCCTGGACATCACCATGGAAGGTTCTATGCATGTGCAGACGTGCCATGGGTGAACAAAGCAAGTGTGCCCACACATGTGTTCATAGTTCCAAACCAGTTGCAAAGGTACTAAGTGAAACCCACTACTGCTCCAGATGTGCAATTGTAGAGGTTGTAATCTGAAAGTATCTAAGAGACACCAGAATGACAGAAGGGAAGCTGCAACAGATGCTGAAAATGTAACTGGATGCCAAATTCATGCTGGGATTTGTTGTTGTTTGGTCACTAGGTCATGTCCAACTCTTCCCAACCTCATGAACCATAGTATGTCAGCGCCCCTTATCCTCCACTTTCTCCTGGACTTTGCCCAAATTCATGCCTGCTGCATCTCATCCTCTGTGATCCCCTGCTCCTTTTACCTTCAATCTTTCCTAACTTCAAGGCCTTTTCCAATGACTTCTTTCTTCTCATTTGGTGGCCAAAGTA